>NC_048899.1:4536643-4836643 GCF_011077185.1 Oxyura jamaicensis | reverse complement strand
CTGCTAGATATCACTGGACATCTTACTTATCAGGACAACGCTGGCTCAGAAATGACACCCAAGAGATGTAATTACTGGTAACGTTAGTCCTTACACCTCTGATGGTTCCACCGGTGTTTAAACTGTTATGCTCCCTGTAAGATTTTTTGAATGCACAAAGCACAATATTCAGTACATAACATCTTGAGTACTTCAGCCAGGACCGAGTATAGCCTTTGCAACCGATACACACAGCTGACAGCAGTTACAGGAAGATAAAAATGGTAGCACAGAAAGGGAATGCTTTCTTCATGCACGTGCATGTGACAGCCAACAGCACCACCTCCCATTTTCCTGGAACACTGACTTCTCCCATATGGTGTAATGGTACACACAAGTACTTTTTAGGTTTCTTACACTGCCTTTCTATCTCCACTCCCAGGTTTTCTTTTATCTGACCAGATATTACTATAGGGCCCTCAACATAAAGTAAGAAGAGGAAAAAAATGACTTCTGTAGCAACGAACACCTGAAGACCTTAAAACTTACTCTTCAGTATTTTAAATTGAAAGGAACAGCTGGAGACCTTTTCTAAGTCACAAGCTGCCAAAATATGTTTTCCTCATTTAAGCATTTCTTCATACAACTGCTGAGGAAGCTCATCAGACAACCGGCTACACTATAAATCCTATTGCTCTCAGGAGGACTGAAGCTTCATGACTAGTTTAGATGTCTCTTATAGTGATTAGAATTAGCATTTAAAACATACAATGGGGAATGCTTTCTGAAAAGTAATGGTTATATTATGGCTTTGTCTTGATTTCAAAGTTTCACTGATGAAGCTGCATCCATTCAATTCAAATCACACATACTTCTCAGAAGGTTTTGAGTTCATCAGAATTTCAGATAGACAGATTTCCCTACAGAAGTGTTTATCAATTTAATTTATAGGATTTGGGAGGTTCTGGTGACATTTACTGCGTTGGCAACAAAAGGATATCAGGGTTTGGTTGCCCTTGCTTGCTCTGAAGCTGTGGTTGTCTGCAGAAGACTATGCAGCCAATGCAAAACAATGCTTTAGCTGCTAAAATGTAATTAAATCACTTACAAATTATTCCTAACCATCTAAAATTTATGCCAATTCAAGATTCATAAACAGGGTTAGAAAATATAAGTTCAGGAAAACTTATATGAAAACAATGTAAGAGCTTAAAACAGGCCATGGAAGCCTGTCAGATGCCCTACATAATGCCTAAAATACCCTCCACTTGTATTTTCAGCAGTAGGAGTGGGGCTACATAAGAGAACTCCAAAACATTAACAAAGTTTTATCAGAGCCCTAAAAGCCCTGGCTGAGGAAATGTTCCTAATCTTCTTCACATGGTGTAGCACAACACAAAATGAGCTTGCTGTACTCCTCCTGTCTTCTCATTGACACAAAATTCTGAAATATATCCGTTTACCCATCACATTCTTGCCAAGGTGATCAGAAGATAGGGCTGTCCACAATCATCCATGAAACCATTTTATGACTTGGTAATGTCCATGTATTCTGCACTTGCACACTTGTAGTTATGTGACAATATTGCCCTACATGGCAGCCTTACATTTATATTCATTTTTACCTTATCTTCCTCAATTGCAATGAGATTTCCTGCCCTCCATCAGATCTATTTTGGCCAATGAAAAAAAAAAAAAAAAAAAAGATAGCTTGACCAAGAAGTGATATTAAAGAAAATCTTCTAGGAGACAATCTAGTGTCAGACTACAATACAGTAACTTACCTTGTTAAAGAAAATTACCACAAGAGATGAAGCATCCATTTAGACTTCAGTAGTCACTATGCATTCTTTTTGAAAACAAAGTCAAATATCTACATTCAGTGTAAAATGCGTTAAAATCAGATGAGATTTTGATATTTTACATAAATATATAATATATTATTATATATATATATTTTATATAAAATATGTGAAACAACGTAAGATACTGCCAAAAGAGTAGAAGCCTCAGTGTGCAGAACATAAGTTTAAGACCTTTTAAGAAAGCAGCATCAGATACGTACTCCCGACATTGCTCAGATTTTTTTTTAATACATATTTTTTTAAATCAGCAATGTAACCTTGACCTGAAGCTAGCAGAGACAACTAGCACGTAACAAGGCCAAGACGACTGTAACTGAGTTTCTCTGAACCATGTTTTTTCTTTGGGAAAGCAAGGACAGGGAAGGAAGAGGAAATTTGAAGTGTTACAAAGAAGCAGGCAAACAAACCAACAAAAAGCATTTATTTTCAAGTGTTCTCCTTCCCAGGATTTAGGGCACCTTAATAATGTCAGATAGTCTTTTGGAGCTACCTTTGAGTAGAAGTACTAACTGATCTAACAAAAGGGCAAATCAAAATAATGAGAAATACTTCCTGACTTCCCTGCCATTTTGAGTATCTTTTAATGATTTCCAAGTTACTTTTCAATAACAGTGAATAATTTGCAGTTTCACAAAGCTAGAGCAGCAGTCAGTACTTTTTCCCTGGCTCCCACATTAGGCATTTTACAGATCTGAGAAAGCAAATCAAAGATGTAATTTTAATGTCCCACAGTGCAGGGCATCAGTACTGAACGCAGCATGCAAAGCTGGAATGGCTTTGCTCTGTTCCCATTCCCCATCCCCTGTCCTCCACCTCTCCTCTCTCCCCCTTATTTTTGTCTCTGGCTGACAATAGAGAACAGCTCCTATCAGAAGCCACAGCCTGAAGACACCTTACAGAAAACAGAAAAGCTCTAAAAATTTTTGCCACTTTATAGTGGGAGATTTTTGCAAAGCTTGCCTGGTAATTTTAGATACCAGCCCCAAAATGCTGGCAAAATTAACAGGCAGCACGCTGCTTTCTCTGGTTAAAAGCACTACTCCCAGTCTTGCTTGCCTCTGGCAGACTTTTCCTTTGACTTGTTCCTAGCCTGAGTTAACGATCTGATCATACAGAGTAACTTTTATTTACTTAATTTACTTATTTAAAGTGCTCTCAGAAACAAGGAGGTTGTGTCCCATCTAGGAACACAGCAGCATTCTTCAGAGGAAAAAGGGGGAGCAAGAAGGTGCTCATTTACAGGGAAAGAATAAAGAAGAATAGAAATAAGAGGAAACAGAAGTGGAGAGCAGGACTGGTAATGAAGAAATCTGCCTGTACTGTTCCTTCCCTGTATCCATGTCAGACAGAGAATGAGTTACACTTCTAGAACTGAAATTAATTTCAGGTTCTTGCCTAACAATTTTATCTTGCTTTCATTAAAAAGCTTGTGATCTGCAATACATTTTCTTTAAAATAGCTTTTTTGGGGGGTCAAAAACCCCTCAAATCACTGTCTTAGGCAGCATTCCTCCCCCTCCATCTCCTCCTCGTACTGCTCACCATTGCTCCAGCTAAGGCAGAGCTTCAAGCTGACCAGTGGACTGCTGACAGCCCCAGCAAGTCATCCGTGACAAACACAGGGGTTGTGGTCATGGTTACAGCTGGCACAACAGAAAGCTTTGTGGCTGCTGGAAAAGTAAGCTTGACTTCCTGCCACCATGAAGAACAGAAGAGAGAAGGATTCCCCTCTCAGAGGGCACAAGTTTGTTTTTAAATTCAGAAGTAAAAGGAGCTGGGGTGTAAATTTTTTTATTTTATTTTTTTTTGTAGCTGCCAATTCTCTTAACTCCAACCCTCTTCAGGAAGGGAAAAAAAAGACCCTAACAACTCATACAAATGATGGTGCTTAACAGCCTCAGGAGCAATTCTATCACAAAGTAAAACAGCTGGTAATAAAGTCCTAAGTATGGCACATCTGAGGCCAAATAACCTTCCAAGAGTAGGGAAGGGGTTATGCACTTGCACATATTTAAAGGTCCATCCTGAAACAATCATTAGCAGCTTTTTGTTGCATATTGCAAAGAAACCAGTCAGTCTCACAGTTTTGTAGAATAATATAGGTACCTGCTTACAGGTTTATAGACATAAAAAGGTAAGTAGGATTTTATTCCATGAAATTAAACATCCCTTTACTTCCCACAGATGGGAGAGCTTCCATGAAACTGTGTGTTACACAGGCTATTTCCAACTAGGTTGCACTCTTGACCTAAAAGCAAAATCTTCCTCTTCTTGAAATGGGATTCTCCTGCTGCTAATTCAGAGAAAGCCAGATACAAGTTACTGGATGAGCTAATGTAGGCGTTCTGGAAAAATATAAAGTCAGCTCCAAGGAAGCTGGCAGACATTGCATTCTGTATTTAAGTAATAGCACCAAATATTATGAAAACAGCATCTGCCAGCATTTTGCATAGTGCAGACTGTGTTCCAGTACCTACATATCCCATACACAGCGTTACATACGTCAGTGGTGTATATATTTGGGAACAATTGGGAACAGGTTTTCAAAAAATTATATATTTCAAATACACATTTCCCTGAATTTTTAAGTCAGCCTGTCTGGTATATCAATAAAGTTTCCATTCCTTTATTTGTCAGCACAAAAAGAATTTTCAGTAGAGCTTGTGATATGAAGGCAGGCAAATATTCCACAAAATTGCAGAACTTAGGTATTAATTATATGGTCATGGACCAATGAGTCTAGCACACACGCTTTAATTGAAAGGGGTAAGAGCAACAAAACTACTAAATTAAGAAGTCCTGAAACCATTACAGAGGTGAAGAATAAAAAAATTTAATATTCTTAGATTTCCTGACTATTATTTGGGGTGAAGGTCAAGGAGTGTAGAATTGAATGTACTTCCCAGTCAATTAAGAAAATCACGGGATAGGCCTGAAAGTTCAACTAAGCCTACTGGCTAAGATAAAATGAGCTTGTTTTATACTTCAGAATAAAAGCACATGGTCCATGGACATTAGATGTGATTAGACAGACATTTTCCAATTCACACGTACAGTCTGGACATATGACATTATTTGGCTCAGGAAGTCTCTAGCCTGCATTAACTGGCACTGACTGACAGCAAAGTTCTGCTCTGGTGAAACATTATTTCCTACTTGCAGAGATTAAAAGTATTAAAAATATTTCCATTCATCATAACCATTATGATTAGTGCTGCTTTAAGGCAAAAAGAAAGGCAAGTTTACGAAGTGTGACAACGTCAGATCAATTTGAAGATTACTTTCCTATACACAACCTGAAAAACAAGCCAGCTTTTTACTGCTATAGAATCTCACATGTTTCACTGCAGGGAAATATACCCAAACAAAAAACAAAACTCTTCTTTCATACATCAGTTTGAAAATGGCTTTTAAATCATCCCTATCTGATTTTCATTTCATCAGCATCATCTTTAAACTGCATGCTGCCAGTTTATGTTACGTACATAGCCTAAGTCACTTAGACTGAAACACAATGTTTTGTTTCTTCAGTGAAAATCTAATTTCTTCCTCTCCTTACTAGCTCTAACCTACACAAAATTTAGCATCATTACTGTAGTGATTCTGAGTCATAAATCAAAGAATCTCATATACTTCAACATAGCTGGGTCAAGGCTGTGGAAAGCACATCAGAAAACCAAACCAAACAAAACAAAACAAACTCTCGATAATTGTCCTAAAGCAATTTACTTAATATAAGGAAAACTAAATGCCTAAAGGAGCTGCTTGTTAAGATACATGTACTATTTAGCTTTCATTTATTTTTATTTTTTTAATGTCTTGAAAATTAAGCTAGAGACCTGAATGTCAGGTTAGGTTCTTTCAGTTTCCACATCATCAGCAGAGGTTTTAGAGTTCAGCAGGCACCAGGACTGATCTCAGACTGAGGAGAGGAGACGAATAAGCAAGAAGGAAAAGTGAATAATAGCAAGACCCTAAGGTGAATGCTGCTTTTTCTCTGTAAATATTTGATCACTGAGATATAAATAGTTATAAGAAAATACATAGAGACATGATACACAGTAAACTGCTGTCCTGCTTGGAACGTCCAGTATGGTAGACTATGAAGTCTCCCTTTCACACGCTTTTCTGTAATTAAGTACAGGCTACTTCAAAAGCCACAAATGGCATTCATCCAGTAAACTCCTTTAGCATAGAGATTCTTCTGAATGCCCTTGAAATTTACCAAATACTAATCCAGAGTTACATACGTGTCTTCACACCGCCCTGTTTCCCATCCATTTTATCACACAGGACCTGCCTATTTGTGTGGCTGACATATTAAAAGATGACGGCAGTTATGTAAACAATGAACTCAAGACTGAACTAGAACACTGTACAGCAACAGAGAAAAATCAGAAAGATATACAAAGTACTCTTCAATTAAAGAGAATTACAGACTGTGCAGACAATGTGCCAGGTGCAGAGCGTATCATTAGCATCAAAACAATCAAGGACATTATGTCTTTCATTCTCAGTTGTTCTTGTGCTTGATTAGTGTTTTTATACTGACAGCTTTGCTTTGATTCAAATAGATGATATCAAAACCTACAAGACTTTCATGCTCTAAAAATACTTTTTTTTTTTCCCTGAGAAGGGATTCATATGAAATGTTTTTACCCTGCAGTCATAAGTAATATTCCCATGAAACATTCATTAATAATAACATGACCACTTAAGGCCGTAGATACTACATGAGGCCATCACATGCTTATTTTTATTCATTAAAATACATCTTGCATAATTTGCTGACAATCAAGATCAAATTATTTTGTATAACTTGTTACTGTGGTTTAAAGAACATGGCATACCTTTATTTTCTCTGTTTTCTTTTGTTGCCAGATTGACTTGGATGAGATTCTTAAGGTTCCTTATTAACATATACTAAATAGAAACACAGTCATGCCAAATAATTTAAAACACAGCAAACTTAAAACAACGTTTTTGCTCCAAAACATAAATGCAAAGCCAAGCTATTAGAATACTGTTGTACTGTTTGAAACTTTTGGTAAAATATCTACAATTCAATGAAAACATTCCCATAAGACTACTATGATTATTTATAGTAGAATCAAGTATTTGATCTGGAAAAGAGGTCCTCTCTCTGAGAACTGATATGTGCATAGAACCATATACTCAACAGGACTTTATTTGCTCCTTAGTGCTGAAACATAAGTAGCATTATAGTTCCTCTGAAAGTAGGAAAAACTTTTCCTGTGAAAACTCTTGAAGGAAACTGCTTGTAACAAATAAATAGTCGTGGAGATTAATGGAATTAATCTGAGTTGTGCCTGGGGGGAAAAAGCATACTTGGAAAAAAATGCATTTAAAACCTGAAATGGAAAGGGGCTTGCTAAATGAGAGCTCATTCTCTGAGAAAATAAATTTTCAAGTATTAGTAGAGTTGTCCCTCCCCCAGTTTCTCTTTTCCACTATTAATTGAGTCTGAAGAGAATCCTATTATGATTCCAAACCTCTGAAAGATTTCAGGGTACAACATTTGACTAAGTTTGCAGAGAAGCAGGAGTTACACTTTTCTGTTAGTTTAAGTTATAGGGAAATTAGACATAATATAAGCCACGATATGCCCAAATTGTGGCATTCATTTCATAGCATGCTGTCATTCAGAAGTACCTTGCGTTCTATGAGTTCTCTGGGCCATGAGGAAAAACAGGCTCTGACTAATCAGCTGAGCATCCCAAACCTTCCTGCTTCAACCACTTCAGGTTAGATTGTTATTCACCTTTTTAAAAACAAAAAAAAAGGCACCAGGAACTCTTTTACTTTAAATGGCTTTAGAGTGCACTATATCCATCTATTACTAAAGGAAAAATAATAATAATAATAATAATAATAAAAAGTGGCTTATATTTATTAAGCAAAATTACAATATCCTAGAGAGATTGTCTGCTTTTCTGACCAAGAACAGAAGTTGTCTGGGACAAACGAAACAGAGCAACTGGAAGATATAAATGAAAAAATGTGCTTTAAATGTTATTAACAAGGTGGCAGTCACAGGAGACTGAGTGCTAGCAAGAGACTTCTACATTTTTCCAGATCTCATGGTAGACAACGTTGAAAACAATTGTTTGTTCTGTCAGACAACAGCACAACATTCAAATCAACATTTAAAATTTCAGCCTGATATATTAAAATTTTATACCAAAATAAAAGCTCATTGTTATTGCTACTGTACTTAAAAAAAAAAAAAAAGAGCACACCTTACATTAGCCAATTGTCTTAGAGTGAAGAGAACACAGAATTTTGGTGGACATAGCATTTCAAAAAATAAATTTTAGAAAGACTGACTGGGAGTGGACTGACTGGCAACAGGGATAGGCCAGACTGTGTCCATCCATGGGTCTAGAAACACCAAGAGCTAGCTCCAACTTGTTCACAAATAGTTTTTTTTTTTTTTTTCCTGGTTCAACATCTTGTCCAAGAAGCCTAATCTGTGCAAGCCTTCCACGGAGCAGAAGTTCCAGTAATTCTTGTACAGCTATTACATTTCCATAAGCTGCAGAAATTGGCACAATGATTCTTTCCACTTTCCAACTAATTTCCCTAAAAGGGCAATCCAAGCTTTAGGAGTATCTGTCAATTAAAATAAAAAGCACCCAAAACCTGAGACAGTCAACAATAGAAAGGATTTTATTTTGTTCACTGAAAGTAATCACAGCTGTAATTGTTAGACTCACACGGAAATGTAGCTGCTTGTAGTATTTCTGCCTTTAACCAGCACCATATGAGAGTCAATTCCTCTGTCCACAAGGTTCAGATACAACTCCAGTGTGCACAGACCTCACATCGCCCACTCCCTCCCCCTCATTTTCTCCAAGGGATTCTCAGGATGCACACACTGAGCTTCGCTGCTCCCTACCTAGTATTACTAGCATTACAAAGCTAGTTCAGGATTGAATGCTGTCCCATACCTAAGAAAATATTAGTGTTTTGCAATTCTGTCACAGCCTAACTCTGTTGTACTAAGTATGCGTACAGTCCTATCTTTAACCTAGGTTGCCTATTTTCATTTAAATGTGCTTCCCCCAAAACTAAGACTGTACTTTAAAACTGCATCTCCTCTCAGCTGAATATGTGAAAAAGAAAACATGAGACCTGCAACAGAAGTAACTCCCCGCATAATTTCTCTGTTGCACCTTCTGATTTTTTTTCAATATCATATCGCTAATAAAGGCTTCAAGGGCCAGATTTAGCTAAAACTCAGTTGTGCTGAAATTCCAGAGAAGAGTGTAAAACAAGACAAAGGATGTGAAGGATGTGAACTGCAATTTAGGTATCCTGTATTGCTTTCTGAAGCTTACTCAAAGCACGTTTCAATATTGCTTGCAAAAGCCTGATGAAGCTTGAACAGATAGCTAAAATGGTTTCAGTTGCAGTGTATGTTTCTTCTAACAACATATTTAAACTTGGAGAATTTTGTTTTCTCCTGAAATCAAATACATAATTTTAATCTCCAAATCAGAAGACAACGTGAAAATCCCCACCTGAGCTTGCAGGCTGTTACACTGACAGAGTGAAACTTCATGCTGTTCAAATCTACTTGAAAGTGCTGCCCTTTTCAGAGATTAACTGTGTAAAAAACCTTTGAAATGTATAAAAGATCCAAGCACTCAGCATGACAGCAATGATGATTCATATGAAACCGCCTCACAGAATTCACAACTTTTAATGAAATCCACCTGTTTTTATTTTAATCAGCATAGTGAAAATCTGCAATACGAACAAAATTTTCAGGCTTTCAGAGATTTGACTGGCTGAATTGTCTGGTTCAAAAGTTGTTGCAGCTACAGCTTCTATTTCTAAGTTGTGACCCAATCTCGGGAAAAAATAAATAAATAAAATTCTGGAGAGTGAAAAATGAAAAAGACTCTGCTATTTCTAACTAGGCATATTTTAATTGCAGGGCAACACAATAGAATGAAGTAGTAAAATCAGTTTAAGACTTTGTGACATGCGTTTCACAAGAAGATAAATATTGTTTTAATTTTTTCATACTTTGAATGGTCAGATTTAGGACACTTTTACCCCCATACACACAGCGTAAGCTAGCCTTACAGCACTAGATACCTCTGGCAGCTTGCTGCTTTGTTTCTTCTATTAGCAGCAGCTTTCAATGTACCTCTTTAAAATGGGTTCAGGCTTCAAAAAGTCTTTTCCAACATTATTCAAGAGACACTTGATATTTTCATTTACCTTCAGTTAAATGTTTCATAAATACAAGATAGAACATCTAGTTATCCTAAGGTGAATAAAAATGAACTGAAAGTACAACACTGTTCCAAGTAAGCAGGAGAGAAACTAGAATTTATAGTAGTAACAGAAGGAATCTTATTATGTTTCACATTTTAAATAGGTTTATGTTAATAAAACATGCTCAGCTGTAAAGAAACTTGAGCTGTTAATCTATTTTGATTATCTTCAAGGTAATATGGGACTTTTATTCTTCATGATGCTCGACAAGTATGTGCATTGTATTCAATATGATTATCTTAGTTATTTAATGTTACTACTGTGCCCATAATGTAGGTAGATAAACTCAGGTGAACAACTTCACATAAGCCACAAGCAGCAAATAATAAGCAGGATTAAACCTCAAGAACACTGAGGTCTAATAGCCTTATGAAAGCCTATCTGAAATCCTATCTGAAATGGAGCTGTTCACCAGTGGTAAAATGTTCACCAGTGTTATGAATTTTGTAGTGTGATACCACAAAGTCATATCCATAAGCCTCACTTATCTGGTTGCCCACAAACCTCAGATAAAACAAAACTGCCAGACATGTATGATAAGATCATACGCTGAACCACTCCAGGGAAGTTTCAAACAGTTTGGTAGGCTCTTTGATGATCATCCACCATGTAGATTGAAAGCAGAGGAAAAGATGAGACTATATTCAGCCAACCAGATTGCTGGTTGAGAAAAAGTGTCTCAGAACATACAGAATTACATCGTTTATTAGCACAGCAGAGATTCCTGCAGATCGAGGTAATTACATCTGTATATTTCCAGACACTGGTCTTTTCACATTTAGAGATGGCATTGATAAAGCTGCCTGCTTTTTCTTGTCAGATACGAACTACAGAGGACCATTGAATCAGTGGCCATTTTGATACAACAAAAGGCTTCATTTCCTAGCCAGACTCATTCCCTGCACTGGCGCTAGGTTGCATGACTAACCCCAGCCAGCACTCAGCAGGTCAGATAAATCTTAGCTCTTTGTATCCTCCACCAGCACACTTTCTGCTGTCAGTGCTATCTACGTGTAGGTTTGCACCTTGTAAACACAGTGATGACGCTAAGGGAGACAACTTGCTGAAATACATTATGTTTTAGTTAACGTTCTTTCCCTTTTCCTAACTGAATAAAATTCCGACCTGAAAGCTCATCTTACAAGGAAACCAGCCTGAAGTTTAGCAGGAGGCAACAAGCTCTGTCTTGGTCTCATTCTTCTGAACAATCATTGTTGCAAGTGACAGTACTAAGAAGGGACAGTATGGACAGTATGTTTCTGTGGGTAGATACTGCGGTGAATATATTCAGAGCTCCAGCAACTGAAATATCAAAATAGAGATCAGAAGTTCGTTTTCATCAGCTAGGAGTAATCTTAAAAAAAAAAAAAGATCCTCCCCATTCCCCACAACATTAATATTGCTCATTAGCGAAGATCTATCCCTGTTAATGCACTGTCAGTTAAGCAAAGCAGCAAATGGTCTGAAACCATCAATGGGACTAAAGATTAAGCATTACATGTCTGGATCAGTGCTTGTTATCTGCTCATCCAGTGATAGGTAACTCTCTTCATGTACTGCACAGAACTGATCCTGCCAGGAACCTTCCGGTAACATTCACAGCATAGTTAGAAGCAAATATTTCCCAATGAAGTCCAGTTCCTGTGATCTTCTCCATGTTAGTACCCCTCAGTGGAACGAAGTGGATTGGCTCTCAGTATTGACATTCCAACAGAGAGTAGAGGATGAAGGCCATTCAGGCATGTGGAGAAAATCAAAGTTTCTTCTTTAACCAGCTGCTTAATCCCTTTTAATTGTGATAATTGCAACTAATCTCCAAGCCTTAACTTTCAGCCCCATTTTGCATTATGAACTGGTACAATGGAGAATTATCTAACATCCCACAACCCAGAAAGCACCTAACAGATGGACAGCTTTTCTATTCGCTTAAAGATCTTTGAACAAGCATCACGTCAATGTTAAACATGAAATTGATGTAAATTCTGTGCTGTCATCTTTTTAGCAAAACAGAAGCACTTTGCTAATTTGCATGATCAGTCCTTAACAGGGAAAAAGACAAAAGGCCATGAGTTGTGCTATTAGGAGTAGTAATGAAAGCAGTGCTGACTTTTTTTCACATCAGATTTGGATTGTTTACTTTGAGCTATATGTTTGCTAGTCAAACTCCTGTAACAAAAACAATTGTTCCAAACCCCTTAGCCCTAACAGATCTAACAGCTAAAAACTAATTCTAGTGGTATCACATGCACAAATAATAATAAATAAAGCACTGAAAGTCATTCTCAATGAGTATACAAACTTAAAAACGAAATTGTTAATGTGTAATACACACAGTGCCTCGAGGCACCACAAGAGAAAGCCTTAAGGAGGAACAGATATTGAGAAGGATTTGTGAGTGTTCCTCAAATACAGCGTGCATTTAACCACAAAAATGAAAAAGGTGAGCATGAAAATGACTAGTAGGCTTATTGCAAAAACTTATTTCATCTGCTTCTCACAAGAAGCAGCAACAGGCAAGTTGAATAGAGTTTTATCTGTAAAAAAAAATGCATGTAAATTCTGCAAAGGGTAAGAAAGTGAATCAACATCTAGGAAAAATAAAAATCATAATGGGAAAAATCAACTACACTTAATCCCTCCTTCACTTCAGACTCCATATTTCCAGAAAGCTAACCACATCTTAGGAACATTCTCACAGGACTGCTATACTTCCACTGGAAAATTATCAAGATGCCCTTTAATAAAAATAAACCCCGCATCTTTACTACTTTTCTATACATTCTTCAGCTGTTCACAACCTCAAAAACTAGCATTCATTCCTCAAATGTACGTATGATGCCATAAATATCTAGTTAAAACATTAAATAAATCAGGATTAATATTCCCAGATACCATTAACATTTATAAACTCCATATGAAGTTACATCACACAAGAGACTAGCCTTAACCTTTAGGTTTGTACAACAGTGCACAGGAAAGTGATTAAATAATAGAATTTCCAGGATAAGAATAAAATGCTCAATTTATTGGGAACAATGAAAAAACAAGGTCTAATCATAAAGCGGGACATGGCTGTTAGATCGTCCTTACTATAATTTTAAAGCAACAAACATCACAGTACAATCATGCAGTAACATACATGTTCTGTTAAGAGCAATGTTTAAGAACAGAGACATCAAACAACTGTAATACTTTTGTAACCTCTATTTCAGGCTAATAACAACAGGTACTTAAAAGGGTATCATTAACTGCGGTCATACATAAACAGCCTCAAAAGGGCACTTTTGTACATTTGCACGTTCACACAGGGCCAAGGGAAACTAGGGCCTTAGTTCAGCTTAGCAAAACAATAGCTTCTGAAAAAAAAAATAATCTTAAACCACGGGACCTTATCAGAGCCATAAAGCATCAGCCATCCTCAACTGAGTTCCTGCAAAAAAAATTCCATAAAAGCATACTGCTTAAAAGCTATGAACTTATATGTAGTAACCCTCTGGGTAGAGCTGAGTTGATCTGCAAGCCAATTGCAAAAAAAAATAATAATAAAAAAAATCATTTCCAAGAGCAAAAGATACATATTTTCCCACCAAAAAAAAAAAAAAAAAGTTGGTTATTTCAGACAATTGTAAGCTTCCTCAGTAAAGTCAAACCTTTTCCATTCCTAGAGCTAACTCCCCTGTCTGGAAAAAAAGCTTGAAAAATTTATTACAGTTTTTATTTTAATCATTGAATCCTTCTATCTTTAACCTACACAGATGTCTCTTTATTGTTAAACTGAGTAAATCAGTAACTGAAAACCTGCTGCAATCCTACTGCAATGCCAGTACAGGGAGTGACTCTAATCTGAGATCTAACACAGTGCCAAAAATTTAAGCCATTTATATGTTACACAGAGCAAAATCTGGGCTGGTAAAATTATAATCAATCACAGCAATCTGTGGCCATGCAGCATTTAATCAAAATAGCACATTTAATGAATAATAAATTATTTCAAATAATTGTCATAATACTCAGCCCCTGAAGAGAACACAAAGCTGAATTTTGGCTTTGATATTATGTGGGCACTTGAACAGGCAAAAAGTGTTGGGATATCAATGCAATATAAAGTAATTTTATCTTACGTATCTTCCACTCCCTTTGGACAGAATGGACTCATATAAGTAATGTTTGAGCTGTGCTAAATTGTGTCTAAAGTGCTAAAAATGGCAAGTACTTTATCCATTCACATCCAAGCTGTCTCTACAAGCTACACCTCTTACTTCCCCTTTGCAAATTTCCATTAAAGTTGAACACATCTTATGCATTTGTGCTATCGTTTTCCTTGCCAGAACATTCATATAGTAGCCTAAACATTTTGATTTGTTTTGCCTGACAAGGCACAAGTAAACTCAGATAAGTCCTTTGCAGGAAGAAAAATAGCACACTGTCATCTGAGAAATACCTTGAACGTGAACAGCAATCTCCTTTGGCATCCAGCTGCTGTGATACATCTTATTGATTTTCGCCCTCAGTAAATCTAGGCCATGTTTCACTTAAAGTGCCATCTTGTATGGCATTTACTTTGTGGCAGAGTCTTATTACACAGGAAATCCTCGGATCACCTCACCCTCTGTAGTCCTCAGTCTGCAAACCCCTTCTATATGAAGAGCCTCACTGAAGCCAGACCGCTTGGTCTTTCCCCCACGCTCAGGAGAGAACACTATGGCAAGAGCAGTGGTTGGGTGGTTGCTGCTGTGGTAAGGAGGGGAGCAAGGGAAAAGTCAAGGAGGGGAAAGCAAGCAGAGCTTGGAGAAGAATCTGATTCTGTCCTTCCGTTGGGGCATTTTCCACCAAGAACAGCTGGCCATGCAAATAGCAGGAAAAACATGAACTAATTTTCTTCTCTGCCAATGTCAACAGAGGACTGGGACTGAGTGAACACAAACCACACCATGCTCTTTCCTTTACTCAGCTGCTATCTAGTCAGAAGTACTCATGGGCTATTACTGGAAGAGCAGGGAAAACTATGCAGTACTTAAACAAGTGACACAATATAGTACTGCTCATAAGATCACTACACATGCAAAATATCTTCATTTTACCACAGCCTGCCAAGTACAGGCGGGGAACTTGAACTTTGGGAAGACAAGACTCATTGCTTGAATTATGTTTTGCATAAATATATTTTTCAGCTTGTTACTGTTTTTCAACTTCGGTCACTAAAGATCTGAAAAAATATAACAGAATAGAGACCACTTATTTAATCCAAAAGATATTTTGGCAGTTCTTGACTTGCTGAATTACAGGCCACGGGGCTTCTTACACGCCAGCCATCTCTGGTCTTTAAGATGACCAGATACAAGTGGGGCATGTTGACAAGTTTCTCTTTTAACATATAAGCCTGGGGTAAGCTAAAGCATGCTACTGCACAGTAACTGTCTTACACTTCAGGAATGAAAGAAATATCAGCTCCTTATTAGTTCCTGTAATTAGCTCCTTCTAAAGGCTGAAGGCACGCACACAAGTGGCACACCGCAAGCATGAAAAGGACATACAGTAGTCACATAAGCCTGTCACACCAGAAGTCGCTTCATGAGGAAGTTAAAGAGCTTGTTTTGTTTCATGTGTGACCACTGCACAATTCTGAAACTGAAGAGAATCTCTTCATTTTATTGGTTTAGAGCAAATTTCAAGGGGTTAGGAAAAGCAAAGATCTGAAAAATGGCTATAGTTATATAAGTTGCTATTCTTGTACCCTTACTTATATTTAGATCAGGGCCAAGTTTTTATGGCAGTATCTCATCAATGCATCTTGTAATCTACTACAAATAATTACTCCATGTAAGCTCAAACTGTTAATTCTGTTATAACCCAAGTTGAAGCATGTATCCACGATCCCATTGCTCATGTGAAGAACAGAATCATCCCAGAATCTCTCCCAGGTGGAGTTCTTCTTTCTGATTGTTGTTTTGACTTAAGTAATTTTCATACTCTAAGTGTTGAGAGTTTTTGAGAGTAAACTCCACGATGCTCATTCCAGGACATCTCAGAACACAAAAAGATCATTTTGTGACAAATTGTTGTTTAAGAATAAAACCTGCCCTGTTAATAGTTGTAGGTGAGCAAGTGGATGATAAATGATAGAAAAAAACTGTTTGGCAGCCAGCAGAAACAACCTTGACATTCTTTCCAAAGATGACTTATATAACCACTGGGTAATTTATACATGATTCTCCACGAGGAACCAGGATTTTCTTCTTTAGCTACTATATCACTGAAGAGAACAAAGACCAACCTTCAGTGCCTTCAGCTTCCGGATGTGGTCACATATGGTCACACATGGTCACCTGAGCTATCTAACAGGGGAGCCTTTGGAGCTGGTTTGACACATGAAATCACCAGCACTGTGTGCGGTCAGTACATAGATAGCTGTAGATCCCCCAAGATATCATTAGCTTTTAAAGACCTTGTGTTGAAACACCAGAATCCTCCAGGGATTTCAAGAACGGAGAAGTTATGAGCATTTTGTTCTGTGTGCAGAAGCATCTTTAAGCTTTATTCATTAGTAACAAAAATGTGGAGGGTGTCATGCAAGTCAAGTACAGATAGTTCAAGTCCCAGAGAGCACACTAGATCTTCAAGATAACATACTAGTTGAATATTCCTGACATCTACCATAATTCTGTAGGCTTCTGACACCAAACCACATGCGTATTCAAATGACTGTTCTCCTGCTGCAGTCTCTGCACAGCTCTGTTTTACTTCCCATCTTTTATTCAAAAGAAATGGCAGTTTTGCTAGCAGAGATTAAAGACACCATTAATAGCAGAATAAATTCCAGAATGTTTTTACATATATATTTTAAAAAAATTGCAAGTTCTGGACTCTACATGCCATGGTTTGGGGACTATTTATAATACAGTAACTACCAGTCAGAGCACGTTCTAAAATTAAATACATGCATTCTCAAAGGAAAGAAAAGGGGCTTTATCTACACTAGTCAGCTATGAAAAAAGGGAAGAACAGAGATGGCAAAAATCAAAACACCTCTCAGTGTATTTTATTTCATCTTTCCTTTCAAAACAGAAAAGCCAGAAAATCGACTCATTGTATTATGCATTAACATCTATAGATTCATCGTTCTGCAATGCAAACTTAACACTTTTTATACTCCAAGTCAACATTTATTAACAGCCTTTTCTCCTGCAACCCTAATATCCTATAGAGGACAACCTGCAGGCTTCGGGGAATTTTCTTTTGCTTGCTTTGGATATGTTAGTTCATAGCAGGTGTTTAGGTGAAAGGTCTCTCCAATCCTAAACATCAAGGAAGAAGTTATGGTGATGATCAACTGCTACAGTAATAGTGCACAATTAGAAAGACTTCTCTAAGTCTTCACATCACCCAGGCCAGGATTCTGATTTGTTGCTGTATCATAGCTCTGGAGTACTGTGGGACAGATATTTAAGTTCCTGTCTCAATTTCTCTATTGCCATACATTGCAACTGAACATTCTTAGCTCAAGCTCCAAAAACAAATAAATGCTACAGATATTAGTTGAATAAAGATGCTTTGAAGCCCCCCTCCCACAGCTTAATGTTCAATGTATGGGGATACAGTATGGTCAGAAAAAAAAAAAAGATCACCAATCTTTTTTGGTGTACTTATTTATATATTATATATTATATTATATAGCGTTCTTGAATGTACAGAACCCACTTGTGGGTGGGGAGAATAAAAATTCATTGTCAATCTCTCTCAAAGGAAATTACTGCTAATTTCACAGGAATTAGCATGCAGAATGTTCTGATCCATTTGTAGTAAAGATTTAAGATTGATTAGCTTTAGCAAACAGTATCAAGAATTCACAAAGTGTCAATATTTTAACAGAATCAGCTTTACATCTTTCACCTGCATAAACAGCAAAAAGATTAAGGCCTAAACTCAGTTAGAGGGCTCATGTGAACTCTTTCAAGGACTTCCTAAATATTAACTTTTAAATTACATTTTTCATGAGGACATTGTACAAAAACATGCACAGATGCAAGTATTAGATGGGAAACAGCATAAATGTTTATGAACTCCCTGCTAGTCTGTCTCTATTGCTACTTTTTGTGTGGCAATTTGAAAACTCTCAAGTGAAATCAGCAGCAATATGGGAACAGTCTTCAAGTACAGGAGGAAGGCAATTGTTCCATTTCAAATACTCTGAGGAGTTTCTTTTACATCTTTTACACTTCCAAATAAACACCTGAAGCCAGGAATGCAACACAGCGGTTGTGAAACAATGTGAGAATATACAGTTGTGAAGTAGCATAGGATATTAGTATTGTCTTTCAAAATTTAGTTAGTTAACTATACGTAACCTGTCTTGAGTACCTCTCACTGCTCATTTTTTCCCTGCATTTATGTATATTTATTCTGTGTCTTAGTACAGGGGGGTATTGAAATCAAGGAATTCTTGTGTACAGACATATTGAAATATACCCACATATTTAAAAACAGTTATGAAAATTTAAAAATATTTATGAAAAAGCCATGAAGAACAACAGATCCCTGTAGTCCTACTATCCATCTATCAGTTACCATTTGTATGGTTATGGGGAGTTAAATCACTAACAGGAAAAACTGATGGAATCCCACCTCAGAATACTTCCTCTTGTCACTTCAAGGGAAGTCATCTTAGAACTCCCTTGGAAGAAAATGTTTAACCAGAGGCCCAAGTCAAACAAAAAATACGGCCTTCACCTCTGAGTTCAACAGGAAAGGTTTGTCACTAAAGAAGATACACAACCCCAGTAACAGAAGCAGTTCAACAAAGCAGCAGCATATGAATAGATGCAGAAGCTATGCTACAGTATCACAATTTCACAGTATCTTGCTATTTCCCCCACTTTTTCACTTGACACCTGCACCAATATAGAAAATTCAGGGGTTTGATTTGTAGCTGCACTCAAGTTAACCTGCAGAATGCTGTATAGAATTGATGAGAATTTTGGGAAAGAGATCAAGAGAAAGAAGCAGTTTACAAGCTGCCAAGCTGGTGGTTTCATGTTTTCCTCTACGGTCTCCCAAGCAGCTTAAGTTAAACACAAGTAAACTAAACACTAGTAAAGCTAATAGATTCCAGAAATCATATCCAAAATAAACCAAGTAAAAAGATACAGTCACAGAACAGCATGTCCTCACACATGGGAAGCACATCTGGGGAATTAGGAACATTGGGCTGGAAGGCACATCAAGGATAATCAGGTCTAGTTCCCTGTCAGACAACATTATTAATTATTGACCACTTCACAAGGACCTTCAAGCAGTACTTCAGAAATAATGTAACAGTATTGGTCAGACTTACTAAATCTAAGTAGACTCCTTTCAAAGAGGTTTTTCTGCAACTGTAGAGCCATCTACAATATATAGATAGGGTAACAAAGCACAAAATGAAGCGACCTGTGGTTTGGATTGCATACTGGAGCTGAAGAGATAGCAACTAGCCTTTTAGGAGTTAGCTCCCAAGTAAATTAAATTTAAGTTTTGATTTCCACGAACAGTGATTTCGCTCCCCACCCCACAACATATGAACACCTAGATAAGCAAGCCAATTACAGGTAACATAAGTCTCTTTCAATATAGAAGGCAAGGTGTTTTTTTTTTTTTTTTCCTCCAGTCATTTAGAGAACATCAGATCTCCAAGGAACAGTAAAACAGATGAACCTGACAAAGAGCTTAAACAGTGGGATTTGTTCTGTGAAGACACAGCAAAAAGAAGGCATTAAAATATTCAGCTTAACTACAGAGGTAATAATTCAGCTCTGTTCATAAGTCAGTCAGGTAGTCCTAATCTTAGAAACCATGAAATAGACCAGATACAGAAAGGATAGCAAGCTTTTACTGGTATATCCACATAGTTTTAGAGTGAAAATATTGCATACCTTGTAACAGTACCTAACTATCGTCTTCCTCCAACAGCCAGCCACATTTCTTGTGCCACCATTTTTATACAAGTAGAAGAAAACTTGCTTCACCCACCGTAACCACTAGCACCTATTTTCAGTAGCAGAATAAAGCTCAGAGCTCATTACACTTTGCTATATGCCAAGCTAATAAAAGTACCAGATTGCATGTTAAAAGCTGGTAATTAAGTTGGTATATAAGCCCATAAAGTTACTACTCCCATTCTGATGTGTTAATTAGATGCAGAAGCTTAAAAAGCAACAAGGATCTAAAATGGAACAGGTACCTTGTTACAAAAAAGCCTCTGTAAATATACCATACCACATGTTCAGAACATCTACATACTTATGTCAAGTTAATTTCTAAAGCTGCTAATATGAATAGAAAACCATAATCCATTTCATTATACATATTTCTACATCCATAACAGAGATTTCAAAAATGAACTATTCCATATTCAAACATATACTAGAACCTAAGAAAACAAAGCTAAGATCTGTCCCTTTAAAACCACCTACAGTCTTTTAAGAACAGGGTGTAACCTACTGCTAGATTTAGAGTTAACTCCCCAGAGAGGAAATTCTTAATGAAGACTAGAGGCCAGGAATCTGGTTGACTCATAACACAACCAGTCTTGAAAACACCAAATAAAGAGGGCTATGCTGGCTTACTTATCTAGTCTTGGATATCTTTCCCCTCATGAATAGAAACAATAGATTAAAACTTGGAGATCTTCAAGTGCAAAGCTATGCAAGCTAAATCTCAAGATAAATAGCTTATGACTTAGTTCAAACACTGTTTCAAAGTCACACAACCCAATCACAATTTTGTATTCCTACCAGAGTCTTCCTTGAAGACGAATAATTTCTTCACTCCCTTAAAAGTAGTAGACCCACCTGCTTCCTAATCTTCATTTTTCTTAATCCCAAATTAGCAGATTTCTTGTACATGCTAATTCCCAAGTTTACATTTGTGTTCACAACCAGCAGCCATTATCATGATGTAGTCTAACTCAAAAATCCTTTGGCTTTTATTTTACTCATGATACCCTCTTCCACAGGAGAATGACTGCACGTATAAATCATACATACAAATTATGCATATCAAAGCACTTAAGTCAAGTCTTACAATTCAGCTTGCATTTGTTTGCATTTTTTAAGTAGCAGAATCAATAGGTCTTCAGTATTCCACTCAAGGTCTCAGATGAGTGCTAATATGTGCAGAGCTGTATCTAGTAATCTATAGTTTATTTTCATACTCTCATCTTCATCTAATCAATAGTAAAGAAGCTCAGTTGCCCCAGTCTGTACCGTTTCTTGCAGAAGCAGCTCTAGACTCTTCTAGACTTCATGTTTTTCCTCATGCTCATTTCAGAAACAATACACACAATCAGCCCTAAGCAGAGATTACAGTTAGAATGATAAAGCAAACACAGCAGGTGATCACAAGTTTAAAGAAGTGATTGAGAACTACATCTAGGTCTGCTAAGTTGTGAAGACAGATGTTCTAGCTAGCATGTTAAAAAAGGTTTGCATTAATTGGAACAAAATGACACTCCATACAGTTCACGTTCCCCATTTCAGCAAGTAAGCAGATAACCTCTTAGCTGATTAAGCTAACAGCTAGCATAATTTATTTTTCCTTGGCTGAGGAATGCCTCCTACAGCAATTTAGGGGAGACATCCTATCCATACTTCAGTCAGTAGTATTTGCCTACTTCCATGATTGCATAATGAATGATTATGTATGCCTTGCTACATAACCTGAAAGGTCTTTAAAAATAATTCACCAAGGCATTGCTAGTTATGGTTTTGATGCTACTATTAACCGTTCCAGTATTCAGGAAAGTGAGGATTTTTTTTGGCATGCACTCTAAGGTATTCTCTTGGCACCTAAGAATTCCCAGTAAATCCTAGATTCAAATTCATTTTAATGCACATTTTGTGGGAAGAAAAGTGCAGCACCATTTTTCTTTATTTCCTATTAGCAAAGAATCACATAAACACCATGAAAAATTTCAACTTACATATATAACCCTAACTCATAGTAGAAGTCTTCCAAATGTTCTTTGAATTGAGAGTTAAAAGCATTAAGCAATATAGTCATGATAGGAACAAAGATTAAGCTGATATCAATGTAAAAGATAAAAGATTTACGCACAAAGTAATTTCCTGCCATGCTATCCTATTATTTCAGTTTATAGGGGATTCATCTCAACACATGCAGAGTAGAGCTCACAAGACAGTCCTGGAAGTTGATGTAAATTACCTGTCTTGAGCCAGCAGCACTGGCTTTTAAGTCTCTCAAGTATAGACTCCTTTTAAATCCTACCCAACAACACTCTTCCATCTATCTGGTTAAATTCCAGAGACCAGAAACATCATGTCTCCAAACTGGCCATTCATATCGCCAATTTATGAATCAATGGTTCAGATTTTAGCTTCCTTTAAACGTTTGAAATGTGACATAAGTTATTCAGATTTGGATTAGTTACATGCTGCAATGTGTAATCTTTCAACACAAATCAGGTGTTCCTAGATGTTGACACGTTAAAAACAAACACTAAAATAACAGGATTGTCTACTCCTGGTTTTGCAGCTTTCTTGACGGTGTTACTTTTTTTAAACTGGTACAACATTATTAGATGGAAATCTGAGAAATTGACCTTTAATATTAAAAATCCTGTATACAGATTATGAACAAGAGAAAATAGTGTATAAAGGAGGGAAGTAGAAAGCCATTGAGAACAGTCAAACTGAATCTACTAAATTCCACACGTTTCTAACAGTCTATGCCAATTCTTCAACATAACTTCAACATAATGGCTTAGTGCCCCTGGACAGTTTAATCAATCAGGGCTTCAAGCAAGCTACATGGAGCTTTCATAATACCCAATACCTCTGGAGTCCCTCGAAATGGACAGCTGTAGAAAGAAACAAGGAGCCATGCGCTTTGATAAGCTTAAACATGACACCAGCTTTTTATTACTTGCTTTCTTAAGACAGCTTTATAGTATATATGTACTAACACTGGAAAGTAATAGAAACAGCTGAAAAGAAAAACAGAGCTGCATGCACCTGGCAGGCTGTATTCAGTGCATCACAGTAAAGTCCTTCAGCTGTACAGAATTACCACCTATGATAAAGATAGCTAGAACATATGAAGCAGAGCTAGACAGACTTCTGTTTCTCATTGAAGCTGTTTCCATCAGAACAACAGCATTAGAATAACCAGACATCTGCAGTGAACAGACGTTTCTGAAATATCTACTTTCTGGTGAACTACACTTTGTAACCACCAGTGATGCTTCAGCACTGAAGTATATGCTCCATGCACAAGGATTTCAGTACCTTGTGTGAGAGATAATCACTACTGATTTGAGGAAACACTGAAGCCAACCCGAAAATCAGAGGCCCACGGTCATATGCTGGAGAATACGTGCTAGTTTTACAAATATGAAGTAAACAAGTATCCTGCCAACAAATAAGACTTCAAATAATATTTGAGGTATTTCTTGATATTATCTGAGTAATTTAAAAACAGAACCGAAGCAATTATGACAAATGGTCACATCACTGCTGTTTTCCACAAGGAGATGGGATGAGATCCAGGGAACTGAGAAAGCTCCCTAAAATCATCCCTTCAAGGGACATGCTCTGAACTCAAAGGAAAAGCCTTTTGATTCCAGACACCAGTCCTGAATAACCCTTTACCAGTATGAAGTTAGTAATTTTTCCTTGTGTAAATAAAATTTAAAAAAAGCTATTTGGAATTACTTCAGCTTTGCAGGCCATTTTTTGTACCTGCACTGTGCTCTTAAGTCAGTGTCACCATGAACATGATGCAGTTCAGAGGCCCAGTCAAGTGTTTGGGTACAAAGCTGCAGTTATACAGAAATACAAAATCCCAAGGACTATCAAGGTTTCATCCCATTTTCATGCGAGGACACCATTCCATCACTTCTTTTCAGCACTATCCTTCCTTTCACCACTCTTGCTGCAAATCACTGTCTTCTGGCATTCCTCCTGCCTTCTCCCTCCAGCACCTCTAAAGGGTTAGCTATTTACCACAGTGCAGCTAATAAGGTTGCTGCCATTTCATTACTGTTTTATGTGGTATATACTTCTGAAATTCATCATTTGTTGGCAGGGAGCCTCAGAAATACATCCTCAGTGAGGACTCACTTATTTTCCTCATTGCTTCCTGAAGAAGTTACAAGACACACATAATCACTCACGGGTTTCTGCAGAGTGCTTTGGGCAAAGGTGTCACATTGTGTTATTCTGCTCTCTGATAAATATTTGAACCTGAAGAAAAATGTAGAAGTCAAACCAGACAGTTTGAAAGTAATAGATCCTTGGAGGAATTTAAGAGAATAGTAGCCTTGGAAAAAAAATTACAGCCTACAGTAAGCAAATTACAAGGCCAGGCAAATCTTGTGGCTAACAAGAACGATCTATCAGTAATCTAGGGGAAAAGGGCAATTTTACTAGCCTCTAAAGTTGTATTCCGGTACAAACTACAAGAGGAGACTCCCACTGCACGTGCTGTTGTACTGCAGATGTCCTTACAACACAGGGCAGATCAGGAGTTTAAATGTGCTCCTCTAGAAGGGGAAGGAATTAAATCATGTCTTTTGTAGGGCAGATAGAGCAGTGGGATTTCCCAGAAGCAGGGGATTAAGGGTTCTCCTCACTACTTTCCTGGAAGTCTTTTTGTAGGTACGCTTTTTATCCTTGATCATTTAATAAGGCGAAAGGCAATCTGACACCATCAGGGTTGAGCCAAGATTCAGTTCTGTAATATTGCAGGTTAGCATAACCACAGATTGTCATACTGTGGTTTGATTTTCTGTTCATTATACACACTCACAATGAAAATAATGAATTAATGAAAATACTTGCCACCTTCCTCAGTATAACCTCTTCATTTTCCTCTGTAATCTCATTTAAACATTAAGTAAAAAAATGATAGCAAAGGACTTTTTCAAGGTTATTTTATTAAGGAAGATCAGATTCAGTGCTATTCACTGAGAAAGGGAAACAAGCTGAAACACTGAAGTGAGCAGTACCTCACATTCACCAATTCAGAACAGGAGGTATTCAACACAAGCAGCAAAACAGCAAGTAGTCTTTATTTAAAACAGCTAGATCTGTTCATGCTACTGGGATTTGGTTTGTATAACATGTAGAAATGCTTTGTTTACTTTTGGGTGTTTAAGAAAGTGAAGCAGAGTTGC
Organism: Oxyura jamaicensis; assembly: GCF_011077185.1. Taxonomy (NCBI): domain Eukaryota; kingdom Metazoa; phylum Chordata; class Aves; order Anseriformes; family Anatidae; genus Oxyura; species Oxyura jamaicensis. The sequence continues at coordinate 4,811,321 of NC_048899.1, read as the reverse complement.
ACTCTGACTTAACCTGTCTATTCTACACTACCATTCTACTAGCCTGCGCAAAGTGCTAGCGTTCATTTGCTCTTCATTTCCAAAATGCAGATTAGCAACCTCTGCATTACATAGATTCATAAAATGGACACATAAAAGTGCAATAGTTCCTTGAATTATTGTTTTAGCAACTTATTTAATCCTACTTTTTGCAGACCTAAGTTTATGAGACAAGGATGGCTTTACTGGATAACATACTAATCAGATATGGCCCCGATGCTGGCAAGACTTGTTTGGTCTTTGGCAGCGGTCCACAACCACTTTCTGCCTTTTGAGTGCACATTCAATAAAATAAAACTTGCAATCTGCTTTGGGCCCAACCTGTGATAATTCACTATTTTATGGCTGACACCACTGCACTGAAAAGACACGTTACGAAAACAGAATTGAGTTCATTTTATGACTATGATGGCACACTACACAAGTCAGGATTTTTTTTTCTAGGCAGCAAAGCTGATTATCTTTCTCCAGGACTGCCAAAACTGGCAAATGCAGAAGAAAGGTATTTAAAGTTAAGACAAATAAGGAAAATACATATCCTCATACAAGTTCAGCTTTATCATTAACACAAAGCATTATAAAAATGATGAAATCTTAGAAGCAGCCCAAAAAAGCTGTCAGGCAGAACACCACTTAAAGTTATGAACATTAATTACAAAAACATTATCAAAATGAACTAGAGACAAACATTAGTTTTTACAGTTTCCATCATACAAAACTGATCTTTCAAATCTACTGTGTTGAAATGGTGTAACAATATAGAGGTTATAACCTTCTGTATGATAAACTGGAATTCTGAGATTGATAAAAGCAGTTGTAATTCCAATGCCTTAGAAAAGGTATTTCAATTAGTTTTGACTCAAGCCTGTTATTACAGCACACAACTGATTTTATTACCACTCCTGTATTAGCTCACATCCTTTTTCACATCTTAAACTTACTAGTGACAGTATAGGCAAATGTCTTCCTGGACTTGATGCAGCACCTAACACAAAGGGTCCTTTGATGTAATTTGGGCTTTTGACTTCATCAGCATCTATGTAAATGGTCTGCAAATCTGAGTATGCACACTTGTGAAAATGCAAGTTTTTGAAAGCAAGTATTGGGCAATTATAGTAAATATACTCAATGTAACATAACATCCATCAGGGCCATCCCCCCGGTGTATAAAACTGCCCAAAAAAGTCACCGCTTCAGGAATTTTACGACCATATACCTTAATTTAATTCCTACAGCCTAAAATCTCCCCAAACAAACTTGAAAGGTACATTAAATAATCTCTTGGATCATTAACTTTAACACCACCAGCATGTCCTCATGATTGCATTTACTTTAATTAATGTAAACTAGTAATTAATGGCATGCTTTACACAACAGACTGCTCTAGCATACTGCCCATTTCTAGCAAATACAGAAACTTCCAGCTGTTGAAGCAAGACTAAAGACAATTACAGGTGAAAAGTATAGAAACAAAAATGATGAGAATACTGTCATAACTTAGGTTCAGCATAGGTTTAACTTATTTTAAAGTATATGGCTTGCATTTTATCACATATCTTTTGAATATTATTATAGTAGTTTGATTACCAATAAAAAATTAAGCCTGCAACCTACAATTCTATTCAACATCAGGAGAATTAGAGAAATGTTAATTCCATTGTAATACAGCAGTAAACATTAAAACAGAGCTCAAAACATCATTATCATCCCACTACCAATGTTCCTCACCAGAAGACTTCTATTTCAAGCTCACTTTCCCCTTACTCGTGTGTTAAAAGGTTTCTTCCTGGAGTAAAACTGAGTCAAGGATGATCTCCATCAAGGCACAAATGTCCTTCAAAGCACTTTATGCAAAATTTCATAAGTTTTTGAGAACTAAGACAACATAAAAATCCCACTACCAAAAGTGCATAAGCGTCCATAAGTATGTAATTGTACTTCTACTCATAAGCAATATAGTAACTTTACTATATAAGTAATGTAATTAATATTAATTGTACAGCAACAGGGTTTAGAGTAAAAAGCTTGTATTTAAAATACTCTAAAAAGGAGTAATCTGCAAAAGGCCTTTACCAAACCCAATAACTAAATTCACTACATTGTCCAAAGCCCATAGAACTATTTCTTCTGCAGTCAATAAAGCAATTAAACAGTGGACTTGAAGTGTGCGCTCCTTGGAAGAATAAGTCAATCATCAAACTGACTAATCTTATTTTACTATAGAACAGATCATGGAGTATAGCTGATATAGAGAACAGCAATGGGAAGGGAAGCTCAACAAAGTGAAAGCCCACTTCTTGGACTCCTCCTTTTCCTTCCTGGATACTGGCTTGACAGAATAGACTTCAGTGAAGTTTGCATGACATTAGCACAAATGTTTTCACTGGCAAAGAATGAGAGACACTAATGACAGGAAGAATGCAAAGTGATCCCAGCTATCAGATTTCTTTTCATTGATTCCAAAAGCCATCTGTATACCAGTATTAACAATTTACTTGGAGAGGCATGTGTGGGATATATCTATATCTGAAGTCTGGCAAAAACTAGCTTTTCTTTCATGAAAGATTAGCTCACTTTCTTCTCTGAGAACAATAAAGCTTCCATGTTACTTTTTACCCTCTTTAACTGGGGCCTCTGCCTGTACTCTACCCTATAACAAGTTAGGGACACGATTACAGCTGTAACACTAAGGACCAGTACACTTAATCCATGCCTACAGCTCTCCCCACTCTTCAGTTTGCTATTCCCTGGATAATTGTGTTACTTTCACTGAATTATTTTGCAATCGTTTACAGATTTGATTTACTTAAAATATTTCTGTCCATTTCTGTCTTCACAGAGCATTAAAGCATTCATAGAGATAATTAGGAACAATAGTGGGACAGCAAAGAACATGAACAAGTCTGATTTGGAGAGGGGGTGTGCACCACAAGCCTTGGTCCCCCTCCTGATTTTTTATCTCCACCCAGAAGCTTGGCATTCTCTCCATCACTACAGTGACAGAATTCATTTGGAGGTCGTAAATAGGTGGGAGGCCTTCAGTCAGCTGTAACCAAGGCAAACTCTGAGCCACTTCAGTAAATCTCTACATGCAGGTGTATGTAGTGCCTCTAGGTCTGCAGGAAGGCTCAGTGCCAAGGAACATTAATCTACTGTCCTTTATAAGCTTCAATTTTCTTCATGATCTGGAGTTGTAACAAAGGCCAACTTAAAATGAAATGTAAATATGTAAAAATGCCAGTACATTCTAAATTACAATTTAAGTTTGTATGTTTAGGGACTTCATTAACGGAGAGTACTCAAACTCATATCATGACTGCAGTAACATGACTGACAAAGCATCAGAAGTCAAGTGACTGCAGAATCTCAGGCTAAAACATCTGAGAAAAGCAAGTCAAATCCACCTTATGTAAGTGCAAGCCAACAGAGCTCAGAAGACAGTTTAAGAAAATAAAGTTACAACATGAAGAACACTGAAAAGTGTTAGTTTCTAATTGTGATGTCTTTAAAGTGTCTTTAAAACACATCACTGCAGGATTCCTGACATAACCAGACTGCAAAAATGGCAGAAACAATGACAAGACTTTATTTCTGTATCAGTACAGAAGAGATATAACAATATAGAATCAGCAACTCAATTCTGATCATGCTTCTTTATAGTCATCCTTGATAGCAACCACACCAAAAACGAACCATAACCATGCATACCAACCAAGATAACATTGACTATATCATTCAAAAAATGTACTATTAAGATTACTCATTAGCTGACTAAAAATACTTGAGCGTAACAAGTGATAATGCATTTCTGAGGAAGTGAACTCAAACTTGATTGAAAAGACATAACACCTTGAAATTTATCTTCAAGAAATGGAACTAAGCCAAATAAATTACATTAACAATGTTTAATATGTAGAAAAATGCAGATTTATCCTGTCAACACAAAGTGGAAAATGTATTTCATCATTTAAAGAGTAAGAAAACACTACCATTGTGAAAAAAAAAAAAAAAAGATTTAACAAAGTTAAGAATTACACTGGGGCTGTGGGGGGAATTCAGAATATTTGAAGGCATACCAAAAAAGAACAAGGAAATGGGCTTTAGCTTACTGTCACATATCAAATATGAAATAGATTGAGCAACCCAATCACCTTAAGTTCTCTCCTAAAATAAAAGTTGCCACAGCTCTCATTTAAGTGATATATTTTCCGCTGTATAGGAAGGACCTCTCCCCATATCTACAGCTTTTTTGTCCCTTTTATCTTCATCTTCAGACATAACAGTTGCTGATATTAGCAAAAAATGAACACTATCCAAAGGTCACTTCTAGCCATGTAACTATTACATGATTTATGTTCATCCTAATGATATTCCTCAGATTTTGTTTTATTTATTAACTTTTCTGTTGATTATATGTGCTAAAGCTTTCATATGTCAGTGAAGTATGGCACTTCAAAATATAGGTTTCCTGAAAAGAAGATACAGGATGAACCCAGCCATCAGGCTGTTCCAGTTTCAAAGCACAGGTTTAGGGATAGATATGTATGCATTTGACGTCAAGTTCTGAACTACACTTCAGAAGAGCTGTGTAAAACTGTTTAAAATGACTAATTTGTCCTTTCATATTTGATCACTGACCCACTGCAGGGACTTCAGTGGCTAAACAATAAGCCATAGTTTCTGAGGAAGTGATCTGGAAATCACTTCCCAATTAAAATCAGTGTAGTCCTTCCCCATGGCAGTACATATTCAAGTACAAGTCTGACAGTACTCAAGGGCTGTCAACCCAGAAAATCTGAGGAAGTTTTCCACAGTGGAATAACATCCTCTACAGCTAAATGCAATTTGCAATTTCATGTACATACATACTAAAACCAAAAACAATTTTGTACATCTACTCCACAAGCACTTACATTGCATAAATCATTTGATCTGAAGAGCCAGTACAATACCTGACAAATGTAGAAGTGACAAAAAGTCAGCCAGCTTGAGCATGCCCACACATATAGCATTCAGCGATGCTATTTTTTCTGCCCCAATCCAATTTATAGCTAACTTTGTTCATTGCTGTTAATTAGTTTCTTTAGTCTCTGTAGTGAGACCTACAGAGCTTTTTGTTTGTTTGTTTAGTACACAGGACTGGAAATGGTTGGCTAGCTTACAAAAATTATACAGATGAAGCCTGACATGACTAAGACTGCTAATCCCAAGTCTTTGGCAGTAATTGCAACATCAAGCAATGGACAGGCTGATTAAAATCAACATTTTCATCTGAGCATATCAGCCCTCCAGAATCTAGTCCATGATCCAAATTGCTAGGAATTACTCATGCCTTGTTCATCACCCCAGAGGCATAGACTTGCACTGAGGATTTTGAGCAAATCTTGGAAAAGCCACTGCTGCCAAGAAGGATTCTCAAAAAACAGATTTAGAGAGAAAAACTCTTGCATTTCTTTCAAAAAAATTCCTATTCAACATCCATTTGCTCATTTAATATTTTGACCTCCATGTATCTCAGGATTACAAGTATATCATCAAGTTACATCATTGTGGTAGAACGATGCAGTTATTTAACTTGGGAAACCATAAGGAAATCCTGATTCAACATAAAATACTGGAAAAAAACTATAAGGTACATAATGCAATGGAAATAAATATTTTATATGTCTTAAGTTATACAGATAAGTATACGCAAAAATGCATATATATTTGCACATATATTTATCTCAGAGCTACAGGAAAAGTAGCTTTCTAAGAACAGCTAAAGCCATAATTGTCTTGAAAGGAGCACTTCTTGTATTTTTAATTAAAGTTTAGCATTCATCAAATGAAGCGCTAACTAGGCATACTCAAGGATTCTCTTCTGATCACAAGAGGGCCAAGGCACAGGCATAAAGACAGAACTTTACTTAGATCATTAAGTTTGTATTAAATGATGAAGTACGATTTCCAACTTTATTTGAAAAACTGAATTAAGGCTGACAATTAATATAGTTTGACTCCTAACATTACACTGTTTTAAATGTAACATAGAAATTACTGAAGCATGTTTTAAGTCACACAGATAATGCTAAATGATTATTTAGCCTATTCCAAAGCCAAGAAAAGGCTGTTTACCAGACTTTTTCCCCCCTTTTAATCTTTATAATCCAATAATGATTCTCAAATCTTGAGTTATTTTTGTCTGCAGAATCATCATTTGTAGAGCCAGTAGCTTCTTGCAGGAATCTTTCCTTTAAAACATTGATTTGTGAAGGGCACATTAAAATAAATAAACTTGCTCTTTGATGCTCAATAATAACAAGCTTCCTTTGTGAATACAAAGTAGTATCTTCAAAGCATACCTCAACTGAAAACAGAACAAAGCTTAAAATGCTTACTCTTACAAATCTTGATAACCTTAAGTCAGAGGTTTAGTGGGAGTGCTTTTCCTATATTTTCTTGGAGTACCAAAGGCCTATATGCACCAAGATCAGCTGTAAAACAGAAATGTCATATTAACACCAAGCAAACAAGTCAGCCAGCCAAAAAACTGTTTTGACATTTTATCTTCAATTTATAATTACTCCATCAAGTCAGGTGTTTGATTGATTAGCACAAAGCCATTGCATAGCAGATCATGCATTACTTGCGGCAACCACAGCAACTTGTACAATTCTGTATACATTCCTCTTGAATAAGTATCATAACCAAAATCTACATGATTACCACCATAAATCACAAGTTAAACACATGAAAAAAGTTAGTCTGATGATCCCTATTCGCAACTGTGAAAAGAAAAGATCAATCAAGGTGTTTGATACTGTGTCTCAGCACTACAGTATGATACATAGTATACCTAAATGTAGAGATAAGAGTGAAGTTACCAAAGGCTTAAACCAATTTTGAAGGGTCTAAATACAAGTCATGGCAATATTGCTGTAACAGTGTTGAGTATAGTCTACCTGTGTGCACAGAATAGCTTCAAATCTTGTTATTCTGGAGAAGCCTTCCACTTCATATTTCACAACACGAAGCAGCAGATCGATTGGCTGTGAGTTACATCACTGTCTCCCAGTGAGTCATTACTGCTGGCAATAGCACATTACACATGAACATTCAATTTTGTATGAACTGGTGACTAACTTCCTACTATCCAATACAGATATTCCACACCAGTTTTCTGAAGTTACTTGGCTAACAGATTCTCCATTTGAAAACATTCTATTTTATAATGTTGTGAATTCCCTATCAAGATGCATTGAAGCAAGAACACAACATAGCTGAATGAGTCATCTGTAAAGATTGTATTAAAGGTCACAAGCCTGAGGCTGTGTACCAAGTTATGTCCTACAATTTCTTTGTTAGTGTAGATTTACAATTTAAACTCTTGATTTCTTGAAGCCTATGGGAAAAAACATGGATCCTGAAATTCCCTCTAATACATTTAGCTTAGACTTGTCAATAAGAAAAACAATGTTGTGTCAAAGAGGGCTGGTAGCCCCAACAGTTGGCATTTTTGGAGTTTGACAGAGAGGCTTGTAGAGTTACTCCACTGTCATTCCAGAAAGTCTGGCCTCTATCACAATTTGACATTTTAAAGAAATAGAAATTGAACTTGCAGGCCCTCCACTATAAAAAATTAGATCTTTGATTGAGACAAAATTGTCCTTTCATCAGAAGATTGCTGTGATTTCAATAGGATTGTCTGACTGAGTTGTTAGGAGATTTTAGTTTACTGAATAGGTCAAGAGTTGAACTAGTGATTAAATATTTCATAAAACTAGGGAAAGCCTACCCAGCCTGGAGTCCTGCCATAGAGCACAGATTTAATAACTGTTTGAATTACCTCTTCCGAGAATTCTTCATTAGAAAGTTACTTTTGATCTACTGCCAGGTGGAGATATGTTTAGTTGAAATGGGATTCCATGCACACTAAACAAGCTGTTACTAGAAATATTGCATGCTTCTGTCCAATAAAGGTACATGAGCTAAATTTAAATAACTAAATATAGAAAGAGCATTTCGTAGGAGGCATTTGCACACGTGGTGTACGACTGCTTTTTTCAGTATCCCTAAACTGGCAAGTTCGTGAAACAAATGTTATTAAGAGATAGGCATGTTCTTCACAGACAACAGCACAACGCTGACCAAAACAGGAAACAGTGATCTACTTTGCGATTCTCATTAAATAAGTTTAAACAAGCAAAATTAATCTTCATCACAAAGAATCCACAATCAAATGAAAGTAACTTTACAAAGACTACAAACACCATGATATATTCAACGTCAGCTATGCTAACTTAGGAAGGAACAAGCTCAAAATAAGCAGTGCTTAATAGCTTATAATCAGAACCAATCTAGAAAGAATTTTAAGCTACAAATAATGTATTTTTAGGAAAAAAAGCTAGAGTTTAAGGGACAATGCATTTTCCAGTTGTAAGAACACCAGATTCCAGTTTGCTTCCTCTGCCAGAACTTGGTTATTCCTGTCTCTAACAGAAATCAAGACAAGTGCTTTGACTTCATTACAAAATTTGATGGATAAGTTAAATGAAATAGCTACTGCTGAAGTTATATAGCCAAGTTTTATGTTTAAGAAAGCATTCTCTTGATTTTGACAAAAGCAAACTCATTAGGAGACTTCTAGGAGTGCCTTTACGAAATTCAAGATATCACAACAGGCAATCCCTGTTTTCATTGCTATCACAAGATTGTTCTATTACTTGTTGCATTAAAAGAGAATAATACATGGGTAAAAAAAACTGAAGGTAATTTGAGTACATAGATATTTTGCTCATCAGGCTGTTTCCCAGATTTTCCTAATTTTATCAGTTTCATAACCCTGCATACTGACTTTAGAAATAAGTCTGTGTGACTTCTCAGCACAGAAAGCAATTTATTCAAACCATTCAATTTAAGTGGAACATCAAAAGGGCAGGAGATACCAAAGTTTCCCTAGATCTGTTTGATAAGCTTTATGAAAGTAACTAACCATTCACGATAATCGCTTAAAGCATTTAAGTCCACCATTAAAGAATGAACTATTTTTGACAGGCAAAAATATATTCATCTAACTGGCAAACGTAGAAGCTCTAACACAAGTATTCATGTAATCTAACATACACTTGAGATTCTCTTAAGTTTCCACTTGGTGATCCTCCTCTACAGGAAAGATAAACCACTCAAAAGTTCTACAGTTAAATTGTTCAAATATATTTGTTGCTCTGAAGTAGTAACCCAGACTTAGCATTTTTCCCCCATGCCAAGAATTATTTTTCACAAGAGAGGATGAGCCACCTCATCACAAAACATTGCCATAGGCAGAACAGTTATGCCTGTCAAATAGTTCCTTAAGGGATAAACATATTGTACTTGATACAGCTTAAAGGGACATATCAAATCTAAAGGAAGACTTGGAAAAGATGTAGTTCATGGGTAACACTCCTCCCAAATATTACAAAAAAATATAATTGACAAGTATTGTAGCTAACATCTGGAAGTAAGCTTTGTAGTAAAAACTAGCATTAGAGTCTCTCTAATGAGATTATTATTACCTTAGAAGTCAGTATTCTTCAACATGCACTGTGCAAAGAGGTGTAAACCCATTCATCCAAAATAAAAGTGACAGCTGTCCCAAGGAAAGACTGGATATCAAAAGTAAAATTGAGAAAGTGACATCAGGTGTTCAGTCAGGTCATATTTCCAGTACCAAAAAACCACCATCGTTCTTCCTTTCATCACCAGGAAATTAAAAACCTCAAAACCCTAAATCAGTGCATCCCCCACACAGCATTAAACCCTGTATTTTCTAATAGAAGCCTACTCAAGATATATGCTTACAGAAAGAGTTCATAATGGAACAGAACATTTCCTGGACTCTGAAACAACAAATCCTATGACAGGTCTAGCACTTATTCTTACTGCCACTGCTCAGCAATTGCTACTTGATTTAAAGAACTTTGAGATATTCTTTAACTTTCCGGTACTTTTCAGCTTTCTACTCTTTGAGATTTTTGCTTTCAAATTTTTGATTAGGAAGCCACTGGCAAGTGTTCACTGACTTTCAGAAAGTTAGTTTTGTATACACCTTTTCACCTGTCCCAAGGAGAGTTACAGCACAAGTATATACTATTTTTGACATCTTTAGTGATAACAGAAGGGAAGGCATTAAGCTTCTTCATGCTTCTCCTCATATTCATATCTCTGTAGAGCTTTAATATCATGCATAAGCTAAAACAATTTTTCACCCAGTTTGCAAATTTAGAAGAGGAACAAAAATGAAGTTTAGCACTGCCCAAGTGAATTAACTACAGCTGTATTACAAACCTCCCCAAAGGTTTTATCATTCAAATTGCGTATTATTCAAATCCATTTTCCAAAAAGCTGGAATTGTGTTAAAACTCTCCTCAATTTTCATTATTTAACTTTTCCCCCCCCCCTCGCACTTCAGAAACACTGATTTCATTGCATTAGTCTTGATCACACAAAGCTTTGATGAAGTGCTCACGTCAATCAGTGTGGTAAATTAGCTAGAAATGTGGATTCCCAAGTTACATTATCAGAAGATAGCTTTGTTTTAACAAAAAAATGTTTTTGCACCATATACAATTTGTATTCTTTTGTGGCTGCTCCAGGGAAGAAAATAAGTAGCTGAGCTTATTACAGCTAACCAAATGAATTAGAATAATAAAAACCTTATCAGGCAAAACTTCAGGAAGAAAACTCAAAGAACACTAAGCAGCTTACTTTCTCACCAGCAGATTGGGAAGTAGAAGAAACAGGACATAGCAGCCCCTTCTCTCACTTGAGAATCATTAACATTTACAAAGTTTAAGCCTTGAAGGGAAGAAAGGCTTCCAGACATTCTGCAAAGAAAACCTTTCAGAGATCAACCAAGTGCAAATAAACCATGTGCCAAGTTCGCTACAGAGAAAAATCTGAATGCCAGAAAATTTCTCTCCCCCTTTCTCAGAGGTTGGAAAGAAAGACAAATTGTTTATGCTGAGTCCTATACTAAAGTTCCCACAGAGATCTCAACTCCTGGTGTACAACTAAGTGGAATTCATCAGTAAGCAGGCAAGAAAAAAGGATCAAGTATGGGGAATTGTCTTGATATTATTCCAAAAGATGATCAATAGATTTAATAAAGTTCTGTGCATCTACAACCACCCCCAGTTAAGCATTATGATGTTGCCAGGACCAAACACCTGATCTGGACTGCCTTAGCCAGCAAGCTCAGAGGCAAGAAACAAGCAACAAGTTTGCTACATTCTCCTAACTCAAGCCTGACACAAATGAAAGATTTTGATGTTGAAAACATTTGTAGAAAAAGAAATAAAAATTAAGATTAAATAATCAAGCATATAAAAATAAATCGTGTGTCTGTCTTACTGCTGAAGTTGCCAACACCGTGGCAGTCAATATAGAGGTAGATAACTTTGGATTTGATTTTCACCTGCTATGCAGAACATATTTCTAACTTCAAAGGACAAAAGAACAGATACATTAATGTGAAAGAAACAGGCGATAGAGATAGCAAGAACTGTCTTATACTTCATTCCTCTGTTGCATAACATGTGTGGGTGAAGTCATTGTGCAGGAAGATTTAGGAAGAAGTGTTGGAAATCAATTTAAGTGTCTACATAAGCTTGGAGGTTACCTGTGCAAGACAGTTTTACTCAGGCTTAAAACTTATGTACACAGGATTACACCTTGCTAATAGTTTCCGCAACTTTTGATTTCTCTTTCAAAATAACATCCTGTTAACATAGTACAAGCTGTTAACAGACTATGCTAAAATAAACCAGCTCCAGAGTGAAGGTGTTAAGAGCCACATTTCACATAGGTTTCATCTTTCTCTTTTTCTTGGTTCTGTTTCCTGTGGCCACCTAAAAGACTTAGTAGTTTTTTCTTCAAGAGAGATGACAACTTACCCATGGTCTCTTCAGCAGAATGAGGCCATTTATGAAGTACTTGGAGAAACCCTCTCTACGTCCAAATTCACCCAGACAATTGACATATTTAACCTAGCCTGTAGGATTAAAGGATGGGTGTAAATTTTGGGTACCAGTCTCCCACATACTCAGCGTTGCAGTGCTGTGGTCCCATACAGGTTTTAACTCAAGCAGAATTGGGCCATTTGTCCAGGTAGCTGCTTCATCTCATGGCTGCACTGACAGGCAGCAATGTTATTGCTGCATTCTGTGAAGAGTACACATAAATGCTTTCTAGAATTTAGAACACTTTCTTAAATTTAGAACCAAAGTTATATCGGATTATATTGGTTTTGTCTGCATAAGCAGAGGTTAGATAACTCAACACGTCACTTAAAACCCACTTCTCCATTAAGTGCCCATTTATCAGACCTACAATTGACAGGAGCCTATATCTTCTGGTCAATCTTTTATCTGTTCTTTGCATAGTAATTAATTGCAAAGTTCAAAGGAAAACTTTTGCTCATCTGCTTTACTCATCTGACTGGATGATTAGAGCATTCTCCAATCTGCACTTCCACAAGCACGTATTCCTTCAAAACTAATCACTGAAGTAAGTCTGAAGCACTTGGTCATAATTTAAGTTGAGCGATTAAGTTTCCAGATACTTTATTACTAACTTGATTTGAAAGTCTATTTTCACTTGGAATAACTTTTTAGCTTTCTTGAAGGCATTATATCTTTGTGGCCAGCTAGCACAGGTTACAGTAGTTAACACGGCACTTAACATTTCATTTCTAGTCAACTTAAACAGAAAGCTTTCTAAATGCTTTTGAGTCACATAGAGCCTGGTCCACAGATCTTTCTTCTGATTTCAGTTGAAGCCAAAGTAAGAATTAATAGCTTTGTTTTATAAGCTCCACTTAATAACATACAAGTCATCTGTAACAGCTTGCATACACTTTCCCTGGCCAGTCCACTGGCTTTGCATACAAGGTCTGCTGTTACAGCCCTTCAAGCTCTATTTTTTCCTGATTTGATTCTTTTTTTGGCCCCATTTGTAGGTAACTAGGCTTTTCTGTTCAAGTCATTTCATAATATGGGTTTTTGATTAACTCAATTCATCTTCATGGCATCTTACCTTCATTTATCAGCATTTTCCCCTCTTCTTTCATCACAGAAATCAAACCACTAACCTGTCTACCTGCAGACACTTCCGCAGCTGTATACTTCTCCACTGAGCCCTCCAGCCTTGTTATCTCATTAGATAAAAAGGGTCCCTTGCTGCAGGCTCAGCTCCTAAGCATGAGCTCAGCACACTGCATGCCTGAACTACCTTGACAGACTTCATACTAGCCCTTTCACAGGCTTCATTGCATATAACAGGAGCAAGAGGTTTGACTGATTGTTTCTGAACCAAAGACTGTCTGGAAGAACAGTCTGTGAGCATCCAGTCTCCTGCGCACTGCTAAGCACAAACAGCATACAAAAATACGAACAGCTCCCAGTAGGGCTGGTAGTAGTCACTTTCTCTTCAAAGCTTTGGGATCTTCAGAAGTCAGGCATGCAACTTTCAAGAGCAAAACATCCAGAAGAAAAAGAAACTTCCCAGACCCAAGCAGTCTAAGGACAGCTACAGCTTTGCTGTACATAGAGGCTCCTCACTTGCCATGTAGGTATATTACCCAGCCAAAGTTTTTTTATTACCCAGTTTGTTTACACAACAAACTGCAGTTGCCTCCAGTTGCTGCCTATTTAAGGTACATCTTGCTTGAGCCAAACATCGAAATAATCAACAAGCAGAAAGTAAGACCATTTAGCAAAACACCACCAAGACAGTACCTATTTCTCCAGGCCAGCTGAAATAATTCTGCTCAAATAAGGATCAAATTCAGCTGCTAGGAAATATTTTTTTCCTTGAATAGATACATTGTCTAGGTGACAGCACTTGAAATGCCTAATATCAAATTCTTCAGGAGTTTCAGTATTTTCACTCTCCCGTGACAGTGAAACAGCTCTGCTTCCTAAGCATGCTACCTTTAAGGTCTTCAGTTTTGTTTGTCTCTCTCAGCAGCTGACTTCATTTTCCCAATGCTATTCTGTTGCCAAGCCATGCTTGGCAACATTTTAACCATGAACCTGTAAATATACCTTTTTAATAGGCACTTGTTTTGGACATCTCCCCGCACACCCTGAATTAGTGAGAGTATAAAGAGTAACAAACATCCCCAGCCTCACAACTTCATGCCCATAAACTGGGTTTTTCCAGTCAGGCAGTAAAAGAGGAGATTTAATGTTTAGTGCCCAAGGACCTTCACCTGCTTTAATTATAGCACCTCCTAGTAAAGCAGTTTCAGGGAGGCAAGAAAAAAAGCAAACCACAAGCAAGGAAAGTTTTGGGGTGGCCGTATGAGAGCTGTTACTGATTATTACTTTTAATCTAAGCAGTGCAAATAAAGGCACATGGCTCTATCCTGTAGTCATACCACCACCTATGTCCAGCACATATTAGAACTAGCTACCTCTGCTACCACCACACACTTTTGAAGCAGACCAGATTACTCAAAGTAATATCCAGCTGTATTCAAGCTTACTGTCAATACTCATCTATAAAAAGTGTCTGAAATTCCTTTCTAGTCACACAGCTGACAAATCATTTTCACATGTGAACTTCATTCCAACATTTAGCTCTAGTTTTTCTGATAGTTATTAAATGTTCAAGGGCACAGCTATCTCTAGCGCACTCCCACATTTATAGCCTTTCTGCAGGCAGCAGTTTACAGGTACCCTCCATGTAGAGATGGATGTTTTAGGTCCAGATCAAGGGCAGGGCTTTTTCTGCTTGAGGATGCCAATATGTGGTTTTCTGTAGCACTTGAAATGAATAAACTAGTGCCCAGATCTGATGAGACTTGTAAATTTATGAACTAATATGTTCCTTCCTCCTCTTTTTTTTTGTATAGACTACTCAGATCACCATGCCTGCTGTTACTTGAACTCCTCAATTTCTTGTATGCTTTAATATTTGCACCTGCTGACATTAGGCTGACAACAACTCCATCCTGCCTGCATTGTTGTTCTTGCTCTGTCACCTTCTATTCTTGGTAACTGATTAGTTCTCTTCTATTGCAGTTATCACTGTTTTAATAAATTAGGTCTAGATATGTAGCTTGGAGTCTTTACAAGTCTACCAAGTACTCCAGCCATACTTTTCAGTGTTTCCTCAGAGCAAAACGTTATCCATACACTCCTAGACCTGTGAAGCTTGGCTATTAGAGCAGAGGTTCCCTATAATCCATTTTTGACTTCCATTTAGAGAAATAAAACATGGGACGATCCTACATGGTTGGTGATACTGAGTGTGGACTAGCTGTATGAATGGGCTGTAGTTATCGAAACATTAATTCCATTGTGACTTAAGTTATTTTTAATTCCAAACAAAACCTGTGTACAGCCTCAGAGGAGGGCTCAATTTCTACCTGACAATACCTCACTGTCTACAGCATGACCATCATAATACTTAACCACTATGAAACAGACAACCAGTCATCTCAAAGTTAGCACTCCTTGAGGCTCAGCTTGTCTGATATACCTTCACTTCATCTCCACACTGATTGGCAGTAGTGAGTACTTTCTGCACCCCAGTAAGCTGGATTTCTTACCACCTTTTTCCCCTCTTTAATCTCCAGTGAAGTTTATGTGTTGGAAGTAGAAAAGTATAGAGAACAGGCTTTTATATTAGATAGAATAAGTGTATAAAGCAATTGTAAAATTATTATAGACATGGTTCTCCTACAAAATTGCATTATTTCAAAACGTATTCCACATCAGTAAAAAGCTTGTTCACTTTGAGCAGTGTTAGTTATAGTCCTGTGTTCTGATTAAAATCAAAACACAATCAAGAATGGCAATCCGCCTTTTTCCCCCCTCATAAAATACATCTTCATTTATAAGCCACGTGATTTTAAGAGCTCTGAATTACGTTGCAGAACAATGTTTTTCTAAGAATACAATAATAATGACAAAGTAGCAAGCAATCTGTGTGTTAATATATTGTTCTTCATCTACAACACCAATCTTTGAAGCACTACAAGGTTAACATTCATCTTAAAGTGTTTCTATTTCACATAAGTATCATTTGTACCTGGTGTTCAGAGTAATGCTTTATTCATTGCTCCCTGTACAGTACTGATTGACCGTGTAGATTACTCTTCATGATATTATATAAAATCTTATTGTAGTTAAGGAAAATTATATCTAGAGAATGTTCCATCAGCCCCCTTTGTTTCAAATTGACAACAACTCCTTTTTATTCTGACCCTTTACTACACAACCTTGGTGTGTAGGAGCTCTCCATTTTCAGTTGTTTTATCAGTTAGGATGAAAGAACTGATTTAGTAATGTAATCACTAGATAAAATTTGTGAAGATAGGGAAAATGGATCATTCAAGATCCAGGACCCCTGTCACAGACTTCTGTATGTATTACATAGTTTCTATTTTAATATTTCCTGCAGTCTTTCATTTTGCACCTTTCATGTGATGAAGTTTTTCTTTCGGTAGTTTGAAAGAGATCTTCAAGTCAAAGGTCAGAAATATTATGCACATGACTGTTTATGCAGCAGTTTTCCTCTTTTGCCCTCATCTTTCTTCATCCTTCCTACATCAGGTTCAAGACTGCTACCAGATATTTTAAAAACAGAGACAATTCTGAAAACGATCATGGTATACTGCAAAACATCTGAGAGAATGATACTGTTCACACATACATCATGGGCAATAAAGGGTAATGCAAAGAATGTTTGCATCAAAGTATGCTTTTAACCTATCATCCTTCATGTATGACTTTCTTCAGCCAGTTCTGCATTCACAAATTACTCTCAATAGTCCAAATGTACAGAGTATTTCCATGCCTCTGTTACATTACTGAAATGAGAGAGAATCAGATTTACAATATTCCTTTAAAGTCCATTCCTGTTTGAACACAGTTCACTCCAGCGTGCTTAACAAGTCTGGAAGTATACTTTAGTACTCACACAACACTTATGTCTCCATGTTTCATTTACACAGTGTTTTAAAACAAGGTGAATAAATAAATCACCAGGATTCACTCAAGACCCATGCTTTCAGCTACTATGTAAACCTCATGACTAAAGCTCAAGTACATTGCGAGGTAAGCTCTTGCAAAATGAAGAAGTTAATAGAAACATTCTTAGCTAATCCACACTCAAGTCATTAGTTTCACTCTTTCCCACCCCAACATTTCCCAGTAGAAAATAGCCTTCCTGTTCAATGAGCAATAGCTCTACAGAAACTGCCATTTCTTCGACAATAGAGGTACCCGCAAGCTAAGCATATTTTACAAGACTTGCTATTCTGAGTCTGGAGCAGGAGGAGCTTCAGTAATCTCTTGTCTCGTCTGAGAAGAGATTTGATCTGCCCCAGATTCTCCCCAGCACTTCCTGGGGCAGTGGGGAGGTGGAGACACCCTCTGTAAGACCTGACGTTCTTCAGAGAACTTTTCATTTCAAAATTTTAATACTTTAAATACTCACTCTAGAGTTCCTAGTTTCCCTTTTTTATTTTTATTTTTTTAATTCTATAAGGCTGAAAGACTGCTTTGATCTTTTTGAAATAAAAGGTTATTTAACAAATTGATGTCAATTAAGCTGAGGTTTAGTAAAGATAAAACTTCTCACATTGAAGCTTCAATCTGATATCAGATCATATCAAGAAATGTTTTCCTTCTGGTCCCTATTGCTTGTAATTTATCAATCAATAATGAATGTTTTGTTTGTGTTGCCTACACTCAGTACAGAACAGTTGTTCAAGAGTTTCTTCCTCAAATGCTACCAGGCATATGAAACCTCATCCTGTGCTCTAGGAAGTCAAATAAATGGATCCATCTCTGAACACACAGCCACAGCAGAAAACCCATTCCTTCATTTTACAGAAGATGCGATGAATATTTATATCCTAGACCTTCTCTGGCTTGTAAGAGTGCACAACCAATCCACAGAATCCAAGAAAAGCCATGAGAGCCATTTGCATTCATCTGAGCAAAGTCTTAATTTAGAAATATTTATTTTAACATATTTTGTTCTGTGTTTGCAAAGCACTTGGAATGCAAGCCTTCAAGTGCTTTCCTAGCTACAACAAAAGATTTTTTTTTTTTAAAAAGTATTTCTTTTAATTATTTCATCAGGAATTTCAACAAACTTTGCTAAATAGAACCTGCAGAACAAACAACCAAGGCAAAAGCAACTAGAACATCTGTCCTCAATGCACAAATCAGTATCTATTACATCACAGTCCACTGAAATGCAGCCATTCACATCTGTTCCATAGGAATACTTACAGGATAGCTAATCACTCAAACACTTCTTTCAAACAACACATACTCAGCACATGCTCTACCCCCACTAAGGCTAATGCTTCAGCTTTTCAGAGATGTTTTCTGAAAAATTCATGCACAGGTAAGCCATAAATAAGCACGGTACCTAAGGATCAGAAGGGTTAAATCTACAAACAGGTAAAACTGATAGTCAAAGCACAAGGTGTTACATTTTTTGAAGGAAAGCTGTTTTGTGTAAAACATGAGTTGATAAAATGCCTTCAGTCAACAGCATTACCAGCAACTCAGAGTACATTAATAATGGCAAGAAACCACAATTTACTAATAACAAATGCATAAAGCAAGACTTTCCATTTAGAATGAGGAAAAAAAGATTGACAAGACACACTATAATTATTTTGAAGGGTGCAAGAGAACATTACTCTTAACTCAGTGTAAAAAATAAGTCTTTGTTGACAGTTTTTTAGACTTCAGAACTTTGCAAGCTGGAAGTACTAAGTAAAAAAAAATAAAGTTATTTGATAACAACTCTACATAATCTTCCATTATTTCGACTCTTCCAGTTTCTAATATTAGCACAGGAAAGTTTAAGTAGCCTTACTTCAGGAATCAATAACCAAAACGTGCCAATTAGTTTAAACACATTAAGGCTGGGGAATCCCCAGTAAGTTTAAAACCTTACTGAAACAAATCAACCAACTATAGTCAGGCATGACTGTCTGCTCACCTAGATCCTCATCTGCTTTCATTTTAGGGAAAGAAGCAATGTCAGTAGTTGTGCACACGGCTTACAAAACACTAAATAAATATTTAACAGCAAACTGTCTTGGTTATGAAATATTTATGGTGTTGCAGGCCAAATCTTAAATACTATTGTAATAATAAATAATTTTGAACTGAGTAGCACTTCAAGTAAGTCTTGGAGGAATTCATTTTAAAACATTTCCTTTTAGTTAATAGGTAACGATAACAGAATGATTGATATTATGCTAATTGTTTATGTTTAAATAGGATTAAATGAAAGAAAGAGCTACCGCACAAGCTAGATCCCATCCTATAACAGATACCTTCAGAGCATGCAGACAATGAATGCAATTATTTAGGTAGCACAGTTTGAACACTTGAGAAGTCTGAAAGTTTGAAATAACTGCAGTAATGAAATGAAAGCTTTTACAGTCTCATTTTCCCCCTTATCTCTTTGGAAAAGAGCTGCTCTCAATTACAGCTTCACCCTCAGGGAGGCTATTAGGTCGCATAACAGTAAGGAATGTATTTTTCCATGGTTAAGTATTAAAGTTAAAGAGCCATTTAGCTTCCTTCCTTGTCAAGGATAGAATAAATTATAGTAATACTTATAATCTGGATGTCCCCATTTCCTACGTTTTAAAAGTCACATATTATAAGTTACCAACATGGCAGACAGGAGAGCATAGTCACCATAATTATGAAGTAACAACTCCACCTGTCTCTTCCCTGTTTTTAATAAAATCATTTCAGATTTCCTTAGGTTGTTAGCTATCTTCATCTTCTGCGTTCCTTAATTTACTAAATGCTTCCTGTTAAGCTCAATAAAAATAAATATTGTGTTACTATACATAGCTCTTTTTAACAAACACATATACGGCATGTTCACTTTTCCAAGCTTCCAGTAATACTGAGCAAAAGAAATAAAAGTAGCCTAGTAGGAGCGCTGAAATGAAATAATCTAATAAAACAACCACCTTCCTTACCAATTGCTAGGATGCTCTAATCTTCAGCACTGACGATAATCAACTGATAGACCTAATACACATATGAGAAAAGCTCATCCTCCCAACTAGGCACAAAAAACACTTTTTTTTTTTTTTAAAGAGAATTATTAAGTTGCATATGGAGTAACTTATTGTGGGGCACTAAGTTTTGAGGACATGCAAAGAGAACAATACCAGGAAGAAACAGAGAAAAGCTTTCTTCACTAAGAAAGCAAGCAAGGAGACAAGGCTAACCACCACACATTGAGCAGAAGTATTTTCACTAGCAGGATAGAGGTCCGCAGACCTGAGGGGTAAAGGAAAAGAAGTTTAAAAGAGAAAGTGAGAGCAGAGAAGAAAAAGGAAAAACAGAAAAAATACTTGAAAGAAATCAAACAGAAGAAATTATATATACACAATATCTATACATAAAACCCATAGAGACTAAAAGCCATCCATATCATTTAGTGTAATAACATCACTAAACCTATGAGACAACTATGAGACAAACACAGAGTACCAACTCAGACCAAAAGATAAATTGCAAAGCCCCAACAAAAACACAACAAAAACAAAGTTAACAACAAAAAGCCCTTACCTACAACTCAGAGCTTCCTAAAGCTTGGAGAGGGACCTTAACTGGATCTGTACTGAGGGTGCGTGTGGGTGGAGAACCCAGGATATCTGATCTGAGCAATTAAGGCCTATTGGTACACACTGGGTGTTGCAAATGAGTTAGTTGAAGCTGATATGATTCCTTGAGGTAGAGAATAATTGGCTAACCTGCATGTTTCAGCACAGCTGGGTAATGTCTTCCCTGAGGAAATCATTGATTACTCTTACTATACTTGGGTTGTCACAGTTATTACTACATTTTCTCTGGCTTATAGGAACATATTCATAAATGGCATAGTCATTTCTCCAAGTTTCCAAATACAGCTGAGTAAAAGAAGTGAAAATATACAACATGGTAGGGGTCTTGAAAGGAGGCACACGACACAGATGGATTATTAATGATGTGGCATGTGTATGACTGGTTCAAAACATTTAACTAAAATTGGAAGAAAAAATAAAGTTAAGACTAGAACTGGACATTCTCCTGTTTGATAATGACAAAATTTACATTTGTTTATGGTCAAATGAGTAGATCATGATAAACGTTGAAAACTGTAGCAGCAACACCTGCTCTCATCAATTTTCATATATGTTCATCCACTGAACTGTACATCTAGAAGGATATTTAAGAGATTTCTTCTGAAGGCTGATATGCAACAACCTTCTTATTTATGTAATCTGCTTCAAAAATAAAGTCACCCTTCAGTTTATGATGGATCTGATCATTCTATTGTTTAAAAGAAGAAAAAAAATGTCAGGGAAAAAATGTTCACACTTTTAAATTTAAGTTAGTTAACATTCATTTTCAATCCAATGTGGAAATGCTATCATCATTGTGACAGAGCAAGGCTGACCATGATGTAACAATATCATTATACAGTACCACATCACACCTATACTCCTCATTGATCTGTGAGGGTCTAAGCAAATAGGAAACAGCATCTGCAGTATGAGGTAAAGCCCCAGTATTTATTTCTTCCAGCATCTCTCAAAATCTTCCTGTAGGCACATTCTCCACACACTGCACCGTCTCTAAAAAAGGTCTGTTTCTATATATTGAGAGTAGCTCCACAGAAATACTATGGCAGTAACAAGCAGTATATTTCACAATAAAATAAAATAAAATAAAATAATAATAATAAATCCTGAAGAATTTCTTCATTAAAAACAATCTGATGATTTTTATCACCCCAGTAACTTAGCATTTAAATCATGGTTTATTCTATTGGATGAGTGTTTTTGGATTTTAGGCATTATTACTTTTAATATATTTAAGTGTATGTTTGTATAGTAGCATGATTACTTCTGTAGGACAACATCAACTTAAAATTATAAAACCATTAAAAGAACTAAAGAAAAAATGGACAATAAGTTTGGAACTATTTATCAAGTATGAATGTAGAAATCTGTGTAAAGAAATCATCCTGGAATTATTTAATCTTCTTTTATCATAATTTACATTGTATACCTGAGTACCTGTTTCTACCAGTTTCTATCTTATGCACCAGGAATGATGACAGTGACAATTTTTCAAAACAGCAGCTCCTTCTTCTGTTTCAGACACTACAATCTATATGACTTTGCTAAATGAAAACTTGACCTTCTCTACAGAACAGACAATAGCTGTTCCACCACCCAGTCAAAATTAAGTGAAATTGTTGGAAGAATCCTTTCTTTGCTCAGCATTATTATAGCGTTTGTCAGAAATACTTTATAACACAACCTTCAGTGTTTTTCCTTATATTGCAGTGCTTTATTTATTTATTTATTTTTCATTTAAATCCTACAAAGAAACTGGTCAACCTGTGCAGCAAACCTCTGGTTTGAGAAGAAAAACAGACTTCATATCAAGTAGCAGTACTCTCTCTGGCAAAATAGACCTTGTGTAACCGCAGGAGTTCTCCGTTTCTATCACCCTGAACCTCCAAATTGCCCTTCTAATGATCTTATTCAAATAGCATAAGAAAGAAATGGCATGTCCAAATAAAGCGTCTTTGTACAATTAGAGTGAAAGATAATTGAAACAGTCAGTTAAATGATAATTTTGGGGGGTTTGATTGTTTATCCTTTACCACTTTTCCCTTATTATAACAAAGCCTCATTAAACTAAGTAGTCTTAAGCATGAAGGAAAAGCTGAATCAATCAATAAAAGCTTTTCAGAGCAGCAGAAAGCAGCATAACTTTTAGTTAAGCCTTGTTTCAGCGTTGTGCTCAGCTCAAAGAAATGTGGATATTTAATTAAGCAAGTGGAAAAGAGAGGAAGAAACCTCTTGTAACGTAATCCCAAGAGCCTGTGAATAACTATGGGGAACGATTAATGTATGTGGCTTTAAGTTTTAAAAGGTGACATCTCAAGTATTGATTAGTAAGTTTGTAATAGGAAGAAGGCATTCAAGAGAGATATTTTCTGGAGGAGTCACAAATGGCTCTGCAAAGAGCCAATGCGTACAAGACCAGTAAAACAATTTACACCAAAATACTAGTATGCAGAGTGGCATGGTGCAATATAATAAAAACACTGCCCCTTAAAGATTTCAAGAGGTTTTTGGTAGATAATGTCAGAGGCCTCAGTGCACTAATAGGTCTTAAATGCCCTGATCAGCCACATCTGGTGCCTCCTCTGAGCAGGAGCTCATTTAAGCTCAGGACCTGCTCTCACCAGGTTTCTGAAGGACTGCATAGTATTGCTGGGAGGATTGTGGGCCTGGCTTGTGGCATTGCTGTGCCTGATGATTACCGTATCTGCTGTTATTGTTTGCTGCTGATATTGTGGGATCATGATGTTGTGGTGAGGTTTGCCTGGCCAGCATTTAGCTTTTCCTTAAAAGTTTAAAATATTTATTGGATGTAGTATTGGGGGGGTGTGGGAGGATGTATTAGCTGATCTGGTGTCTAAAGACTCCACAAACCATACCATAAAAGAAAAAGATACATTTTTTTAAGCAGACTGCTTTTCCTGTTTGAAGTAAAAAAAAAAAAAAATAACAGAGGTAATGGTAACCTTCCATCATGAAGTCATGCCCACAAAAGGAGAGACATTGCATATTCTCAAAGGAAGGGAAAAATAATTGAGTATAGACCAAAAAAGACAGCAATAATTGCTGCAAGGCTTAATAATGTAATTTATGCAGGATAAATTTTATAGTTGCTTATTGTAGGCTGTTAGGTGAATAAGCAGATTGTAAAGGCATTTTTTGTCCTGCTTTTAAGGACTAACCTCACATTTCCTGGGATGATAGGAGACAGTCAGTGACTCACAACAATTTATATTTCTTTTAGAAGGTACTAAAGATTTCTCTTCAGCTATATATAGTATTAAAATAAAATAGCCTTATCTGATAAATGCTAATTTTTTTTGACACTTTACTCATTGAAGGATAGGTTACAATAAAGCAAGATAATTTTTTTAAAGTATAATTCTTATCTAATGGCCTCTCAGGGAAAAGAAGAAAAAAATGAGAAGTTATTTCAGTGCCACATCTCTGATCTTAAATAGGTGATCTTGACTTCCATGGCTACTTGATCAAACCAATTTCTTTGAGAAAGGTGTATGCTGTTCTAGAAACTTTAAGTATTCTTAAGTGACAATGAAAGGACATCTATGGAGTATTTTGCCCAGAAACTTTTTATTTGGAGATCTCTGTGTGTATCAGATGAGAAATCAGACTATTTCTTTTATTCAACTTCTTGGTTTACTGAAGCTTAAAGAATGTCTTGCCTGTTTGTACTTGGGTGATGCATAGAAACTATTTTTGTGTGCAGACAGACTTTAGATGGGCTGCAACAAGGAGTTGGTTATTGTCTGCAAAGTCTAAGCATCCAGTTCAAGATGCATTTAACTGTGCAAAGGAAATTTTTAGATTGGAAATAAGTAAAATGGATCATTTTGCTCAAATACTATATTAAACAACTCATGCATTAATGTCACATCTCTACCTTCAAATATTGATTCTACAGGGAAGTTGACGTGTTATGGGAAATGTTTTATAAATACTTCTCAAAGTAAAACAATGTTCCTTTTCATGCATTTTTTGTTTGTTTTAATCCAGGGTTTGGCTTGGCAAACTGGATCCAGTGAACCGTTTTGTTTGTTTTGCTTCTGACTTTATGGCCTTAATATTTCTCTTTTCAGAAATGCAAAAATTGAAAGCACATTGAAAGGCTTGGCTAAATACAGCATAAATGTACTATAACAACATGACAGATTACATATCTTGTTTCAGAAGCTATTTAAAAGATATGTTTTGCTGATGTGATGTATTGTGTGGTAACTAACTCTGAAAGCATGCTCTCTCCCTGCCTAGCCTCTAGCACCTTGCTAGCTCCCCTGCAGACTGATGGCATCAGAAGCTTTGGAACCGAGTAGTTGTGATCAGGCATATACTTGTCTTGATTCTATTACCCCATTTTCAGATTGGTCAGGTCTCACAATATGAATGTAGATTAAAATTTCGTAGCTATTTCATTGTCAAATGACACTTCACATATTTGCTTTTCAAAGCTTCTATCAGCAAGAAGATATTACAATGTGCTTGATAACATCTGCAGTGCTGACAGTAGCAACACTCTCCCTGCTAACCACCCCCAAGAACATGACATCTCCAGCAGTAGTTTTCAGGCTGTTATCATAACAGCATTAGTTTTGCGTGCCCTGCTATATGGGACAGGGGTAAGGCATGGTGGGGAGATGCCCTCATGCATGTTTGAGGATGAAGGGGAATTTGACTAGTGAGCTGCAGCTCTGAATGTCAGAGAGAATGAAGGCAGCAGAACAAATTACATCAATAACTCTATTTTCTTAAGCTATTTCAAAGAGAAAGTATTAAGCTTAACTCCTTTTCATTACCTGGCTACCTTACAATGACCTGTGCTTGTCAAAAAAAGCTAATTACAGTGGAAAATTATTGCACTTGTGTGACATTTGTAATGCAGCCTTGCAGTAGACTATTCAAAAAAAAAAATCTGCATTTATGCAGATAGTTAATATTTTGCATTTACTAATGTACAGATTTAAAAGCTGTATGGAAGCATAAAAAATGTTCAACTGCCAAATTTGGTTATTTTCCTGTTTTGGAAGAATTTTATGGTCTCCCACTGAGATAATGTTGAAAATCTCTACTTTAACCCTGAAAAACAGATGGTAGCATTTTTAAGAAAGAGGAATTTTTCATTTTCATAGGGACAAAAACAGATGTAGGAAAGACTTGGTCTATTTAATTTCATGTAACAGCTATGTATTTAAGTGAAAAATAGTGGAGCAGAGGGCATAGTCATTAGAGCTTTGTGAATTGGATGTACTTTCAATGTGTGGAAATCATTTAATTTCACGTTGCATTGTGGAAAAACATTGCTCTCTATATTTCTCCTGTTTGCATTCTTCCCAACAGTGTTCACTTCTATTGAAGCTTGTAATTGTATTTATTAATTGATCTGCAGCTAAAGAGGGTGTGTGTGGCAGGTCTGAAGAACACCTCTACAAAGAAAGGTTTAAATAGCAAAATTTTAACATGTTTACAAGTTTTTCTAGTCCCTAGATTTTTATACTGAGTTTTTGTAGATCACCTTGCTGTCTGACAGCAAGATCTATGGACCTTTAGGACTAAAGTTTGCTGGTTCAACTTCCTTGAATTTGTATTGCCTTCTTGATTCTCAATGTTACTGATGAATCATTCTTTTAGTGCATTTTGAGCTATCAAGAAATGAACTTAATGCAATTATCTCCTGTAACATATACTACCCATTATGGGGAGCTTTTAAAGTGAAGGAGAAACTTCACTTTGCTCTGGCATTCAGTGGTATTCTCTGTAGTTTCAGTGGATTGGCATCTGTACTGGGTAGGAGAACAAGTATTGTGAATCTGTCTGTATTTTAGGTTTCTCTAGCAAATTCTTGTTATCTCTGAAAAATTTTGGATGGGTACCATATCATATAACCTCATGTAATAATTTGATTTCTGAAATGTGTAAAACACACCATAAAAAAACCTTGGTGAAACCAAGTTTGCATTTGGTTGCTCTGCAAGTAATCTTTTTCAAATTAAACAATATATGTAGCAGAATGTGACTGTGGTTGTCTTTTTTTCTAAAACAATAGAAACCTGACATGTGACATACTGACTTCTATAGCCACAAACTGCAGTCACAGCTTGATAAATGAAGCAAAAAAAGATTAGTTTCCAGAATTCATTGTGGGGTTAATGCACTCTAATATTTTACCTTGGAGAGTATTTATTTGGCAAGGAAGAATGGATTTGGTTTTTCTCCCCTGTAAATAAAAATGCCAGTCTTAATTAGGCCTTACATGCATTTACCTGCATCTTGAATTGATAGTGATATCACTGCAAAATAACTGCAGAATTCTATCTACTGTACGCTGCTTATATGATTAGGCTAGAAATAAGTTACCAGTGAACTGTGCTCTGTATTTCAAGTTTCTGTATGCAGACATGTCAAAAATCTCTACAGAAATAAGGCAAACTTCAACAGTGCTTGAGTTTACCAGTGCTGAGTTGATGGGGTAAAGTTCAGAATAAAAGTGATGTTTACCAGGTGGATTTTTAAATTAGAAGGGGACAACCTTCAGCTGAAGACTAACAGGTAGCTAGCCATAAAGTCCAATAGGCTTAGAGCATGATGCCCAGTAAGAAGTGGTACAGTTAATGGCTGCTGTGATGGAGTAGATGAGGATCTTCACTACTTCCTCCCTGTTAAACTTCTCAGTACTTGGTTCATTTTATCTTGATGGGGTCAGGATTTGACCCAGGGCAAGACCTAACTGTTCCATAAGAATGTTTACCACTACTAACTTAGGCTTTATACTATTTTGAAAACAGGATTTCTCACAGACAAATGGCTTGCAGTATGAATTAACATGTTTGCAGTTTCAGTCACATCACACATTTTAGGTTACTTATCTAAAGAATCTGCATCTTTTGACCTCTTCCCAATTCTCTTGCCTTCTCTTCTATTGCTTGAACCTTGGGCCCAATCTAACCAAATGTAAAAAGTGAAAATATTTTTTAAGCCACTGTAAACTTCACTAAAACATATATGAGGAGACAGATGGGAGAAACCTCAGGTACAAGAAAAGCTGTGAATTCAACCACACTGCAAAAAAAAAGGGGGGGGGGGAAATAGCATATGATAACCATATGGTATATCAGGTTTCAAGGCTTACACTGCTTACACAGTATTTCAACTACTTGTAATTTAGACTAAAGCAAAAATGTGAGTGTCTGATAACGTATGAAGGAACAGGCAGCATAGATCAGGCTCCCCTAGCATAAACACTAAATGAGGCACGTGGGCAACGATCAATATTCCTTCAGCAAAATATTATGGTTGGAAAAGAGTTGGCTTGCACAGGGGACACAACTGTGTCCTAATAATAGTTGCATTTTCCT
Source organism: Oxyura jamaicensis (assembly GCF_011077185.1). Lineage (NCBI taxonomy): Eukaryota > Metazoa > Chordata > Aves > Anseriformes > Anatidae > Oxyura > Oxyura jamaicensis. The sequence continues at coordinate 4,783,265 of NC_048899.1, read as the reverse complement.
GCAAGTGACTGCTTTCTAGTTTGTGTTCCTATATTTTTTTTTTTTTTCCCTGGACTGACTATAATGGCTATCAAGCTCTCTGATAGAACACAAAGCAAGTCAAATGTGCAATATATTCCTCCTACCTTCCTTAAATAGGTTCCTCTTCAAGGAGAAGTTTTTCTTCAGGAAGCACAACACAAATTGGGGGAAAAAACAAACAAAACCACCACCAAGCCCACCCTTTCTCTTCCATTTAAAACCAAAACACAACATCCAATGTGTCTTGGGAGGACCTTGTATAAGTAAGACAATGTTTGAGTTTTGACTGTATTAGCTGGCATATTTCATAGACTGAAAAGTTTGTTGAAAGTGAAGTTAGACATTTCTGACTCCATTTATGATGTAGTTGGCAGTTCTATTTTCTTACTGAAATTCTATCATTTCCTTCCACGGAGGAATAATCAAAGACAGGTGTTCTTTGTTTCTTCATATCAAATGCATGCTTTTTTTTAAAGAGACAGATGGGGAAGTGGTTACTTCTGCAAGAAAAACACGTCCTGGAAAGGTGCATATTTCTCTATGTTTTACTTTTTTTTTTTTTCTTTTCCCTCTTGTTTATTCGATACTCATGATCTGTGTGTTTACATGATATCTTGATCTACTCTGAAAAATGTCAGAATTGCTTTCTGGAGCGACAACACAATGACAGTTTCATCAATCTTTTCTAATTCCCCTAGTGTTTTTCTCCAGGGCTCTTGCTCAGTTTTACAGCTGTCAGAAAACTAACCTGGAGTGCAGGGAGGAGTAAGATTTTGTCTTAGGCTTAAAGAAAAAAATATCTTGGCACCTCTCCCAGTTAGTTCACATCCCTATCATTTCAAAAACTGAAGTAGTAATCCCATCTCTACTTCGTTCAAGTTACGCAGAACCCATTTCAGAAATCTGAGCAAGGATCATGCCTGTGCCCAGAAGCAACTGTCTGTATTCACTTTTGTTTTGCTTTGAAGTGAGTGGAGCTATTCCGTCTCTGCTCTGCAGTCACCTTTATTTTTGAGTGTTCAGTATAAAAGCCTATGCCAAGTGATGGAGAAACCAAGGAAAACAAAACAAAAAAAATCAACAAACAGAATTTGATATACCAGAGAAAGTTAAATACTTCATAAAGGCATGAACATTGGCCTTAGTATTTATTAAGAAATTTCAATATATTGCTGTGCACCTTTTCCAGCAACATAGAATCATCCTTCAAATCAGAGCTTGTTTCTTGTTTGTTTTCTTTTCCTCTTAGAACACCATCCAGAGTACAGGAATAGAGCAGATACCTTTTTCTCCACTGTTGCACTTTGGCTTTTCCTTTTCCCACCAGGATTTGGAGGTTTGAAGATGCATCTAATGCTTGCTCCAAAAGAGACAGTCCATAATATCTAGGGAAAGAGAATTTTATTGGCTAGAGATCTCTTGCAACAACAGTATCCAAGTATTACAAGCAACGGTTCCAGATATGAATAACAAATATAATTTAGATTAATGTATGACAGCACAATATGCATCAACAGGTAAGTCTTAATTTGATTGTTGAATTAGTCAAAACAGTCCACATGCTGAATTACCATATCCAGTCTTTTCTCTAGTGTGTGAGTAGGCAGAACAATATTTTTTTCTCCTCCCCATTAGGAGCTTTCAGTGATGTAGAAATATCACATTATTCAGACTTCAGTTACTTATTGTTGTATCATGCTTGATCAATTCACGGGTTTTATTTTACTATCATCAAATTAGATATCAGGTGACACAAATGTAATAGGCATGGGAACTATCTTGTTTTGGTGTCATGTGCCTACTAAGGCTATCCTTCACAGGCTAGTGAGGTTAATTCACAGCAAGGTGCAATAGTAGATTCGTAATTATCTTAAAGGCTTGCTGCCTCTTTGCTGTGAATTTGCAATGAAAATATCCTGCCAGCTTCCAGAGGTAGGTAAACAATCTGTATACAAATTGATCATTAGCTGGGAGATGACACCTACTACGATGAACAGATGAATGAGTTTTATTTTCTTGTATTAATCAGGTTCATGACAGCCACTTTGTATGCAGGATTTTCACTTCTTTGATACCCCTTTGACACTTTGTGTAAACTGCTGTCTTCAGTCCTTCTCTTGCCCAGACAGAAAGCAAGTGATGATCCAGAGGAACCATCATTTTTCAGGCTTTCAGTAGACCAACATGATATGGAATATAAATCTTCCCTTGTAAAGTCTCACCAAACAAAGCAGAAAAGCCTCTGAAGTATATCTGCAGTCCAGTTCACTGAGCAGATAATCCAATTTGCTTTTTTTTCTGCTTTCTTCTACCAACCCCATCATCTTGCTGAATTGCTTCCTGAGAAATCATCTGCACTTGACTGTGCTTAGTTTCTCTGAGGACTTCTTCACACCAGAAGGAGCAAACACTGTTAACAAATGTAATCGACATGAAAATAAGTTACAAGGGCTTGAAAAGGAGCTCAGATATGGGGGGTCACTATTTTAACTGTAGATAAGATTTCCTGTGCACATGTTAAAAATGATTTGCAGAAGAACTTGGACTTTTTGGTGTTCACCAGCTTAACAGACAGTTATTGGCATAAGAAAGAGTTCGAAATGATCACACTAGCTGATTGTCTACACAGTAAGATTAACGTGGGACTTCTTTTTATTGTGAAATAGCCTGTAATTCCACATTTCAGAAGTATATTTAACAATTTAACTGTATGTATCTGAATGGGTAATCATTCTCCCTATTTCTTGATCTCTGGAGTTTTGCTAATGCTGCAACTGGCAGCATAATTTGGGCAGTAGCAAAAAAAGTCTATGTAAGACTAGGACAAAAGGAGGTAAATCATTCAAATGATATAATATTAAGACACAATTTCCAACCTGTACAACAATCATCTAAAATTAACACAGTGCTTATCTCGTAGTTTTCTATTTGCATGCAATTTAGGAAGAGTAGCAAGACATTCTTCAAGAAATACATAATAGTGAATGCAATTTGCATGCAAATTTACAGCACATGTTTCTGTTTAAGGTAAATGCTGCTTTAATCAGTTCTGCAGTGGTGGAAGTATTATTCAAATTAGTTTTAACGTCGTGCAGGTGGCTTTCCAGGCATAGCCAGTCTATCTTGCAGTCATATAATGAAAAGCAAGGGCCATGACTTCACCTATGCTTTGGACCTTTCTGGTGTATTTTAGGTTGGTTTATGCTCTGAAGCTATTAAGTAGTAGATTCTAATATTGTTAAATGCACTGACTTTCTTCTGTGTCAAGTTGGACAGAAGAAACTTGTTTCTGTAGGCAATTATTCTCCAGTGTTTTTTTTTAAAGGCTCGTTCTTACCTAGTTTCTTTCTTGTGACGTAGGAAAAACATAACATATTGTATCTATTTTGATAGTCAGGGCACACAAGTATAATCATTTAAAAAGAAAGGAATGTTTTAAGGTTCATCTTCACTTATAGTGTATGGTATGTAGCAAAAAAAAAAAAAAAAAGTCATATGATTTATATGTAACTTTTAAGGGTTCAGTCCTGCTGCCAAACAAATTAAGGGCCAGAGTTCTTTTCTGTTAATCTTGTAGTATTTGAACTGAATAATGCACACAGTTGTGATTGTTAATAGAAAGGTTTCTGGTCATTTACAACATAATCATGTAAAATATGTATTAATTTCTACCTTTGTAAAAAGGTAAAACTCTTTTATTCCTTTTTTTTTTTTTTTTTAATGATTAGGAACTTCACTGGACTTTTTATTAGTTCTACTTCTAAAACAAAGTATGTGAACAACTTGCATCTGGGCAGTTATATGCATGCTCAGAGAGCTGACAGATGTTTGTAGAATACACTGATGTATTATATAGCGCTTTCAACATGTTCAGCTAAAAATTTGTAGATCTTTACTCCTCAATGTCCCTTTGTTGTCCTTAGGACACTTCTCGTGCTTGCTATTACTCCACAGCTGAACACAGCTCTGAATGACAGCCTCGTTATTTAAAGTCTGTTGTGGGACACAAACTCAACCGTAACAGGAATACATTTCCAGCAAGATTTTTATGTCCCAGCTGGTAACAAATGCTAAGACAATGTGATAAAATACTACTAGTCAATTCACTGTGTTAGCTGTGTTCCTGTCAGATTTGGTCTTAAAGGTCAGCTTCTTATGTATAGCTTTAAATTATCAATTAACTTTCCTGATTCTTAGAATTAATTAATATTTTACTCAGCAGGTTCAATCAAAAAACCACTGTAAGTGACCTGTCAACTTTCAAACTGTTCAGATTTTACATATAGGAAAGCTTCATTATTTTCTACCACACATCTTTGCTGCTTCTTCCTTTGTTATGAGTGGCGTTCTACTATGAATTAAAAAGGAGGAAAACTCTGTCACCTTGCCTTTTGTTTTTTTTTTTGAGCAGGAGCAGCCCTGCACAGATTATCAAACACCTTTGTTATTTGAATGCAAGCCAAGTTATATAGGGGGAAAAAATCATCTACTTTGATAAAGTAACTTAGAGAATTCTTATTCTTTTCTCCATGTACACTCCATTTCAAGGTGGAATTACACTTTTTTTTTCACTCTTGTTTCTAACAGAAGCCAAAATATTTTTGTTTTCAGCAGAACATTCCTGCTTCTGCTTATATCTTCCTTCAACACTGCTGGCTGGAAGACTGGATTTGTTTCATATAACAAGCTAGCTTGAAAAGGTCTTACCTATTCTTGGGAATTAAAATGGGCAACTTGGTTGTTTCTAGATTTTATTTATTTATTTTATGGAATGTTCCTAACCAAGGACATTAAGGTACCTCTGCTTTAAACTGCTGACTTGCAACTGTGGTTGTCTTTCCTTTGGAATTTTTCCTTTTTTCTAACAAAAATATTTTTGCAGCAAAGTAAATCTCCTCTTTCCGAAAACAGCTGTTTTAACTTGTAATTCTGTGTATTTCGTGTCTGTTTTATTATACTTCAGTTAAATGTTTAAAGTTTCTTTTGGAAGTGAACACATGGACCTAAGCACTATTTCTGACTGCTATTGATGTTAACTTTCTACAGACTTGAGTCTTTAAAGCCACGCTGTTTATGTTCCCTTTTTCCCTATTATTATTTTTATAATGCTTTTTTTGTTTGCCATATGAGAAAAATAAACAGGCAACAGAACTTCTCTGTTCTGCTGCTCATATGCTGAACACATACAGTCTTTATGCATTATGACTGGGACATAAAATCCAGCTGGTGTTGATTTCAATAAGGAGACATTAATCAAACTTCCTTCATTTTTAATAAAATTGCAGAAGACTGCTCCCAACTGCATTGACACTGAAGATGTCTCCAAAACAATGAAACTGCAATAAGATGGGGAAAAAAAAATAATAATAATAAAATAGCTCTGTCTTTATGAATGCATTTTAAAAATGTATAAACTTTTAGCAATTGAATATTCCTTGGCACAATGTAGCATAGCAAGGTTCAAGAGGAAGGGATGTGCAGTGATGTAACACATGCTGATAACAGCTCTGATATAAAAGTACATAGTAATCTAAATAAGCCTTAGCTTCTCATACATTAGCATCACTTTTTCTTGTGAAAACCATGTTAATCTACAAAGTTAGTTTTCTGTAGCTCTCTTATTTTTTAAGGTCACAATTTAAAAAACTTAAGACTAGATTAAAATGGGGATGGTGGAGGACTTCAGGAAACAGTCGTGCAATAGCAGGGTACAGGCTAAGTGATCTTTTGCAACTTTTCAGTATCTGAGTCTGAAACCTAGCTTATAATAAAAATGGTAAAGAATTGTTTGGATGTGGCATAAAAAGCAAGATCAGTACAGGGACAACTATCAAGAACTGGCGTGTCATTTAGCTGTGATAGGTTAATGTTCTAACATCATAGTTTTTTAACAATATGGATCAATGATCCTCAGGGAGGGAAACAATTCATTTTGCTGCTGAACTTAAGATCTTTACCCTAGTAAGTTCTGTCTGTAAACAGTCGATGCATAACCCATCAGTAAATTATACCCCACAGCTCAAAATTTCAGTAAGTTTCATTGTCTCATCCCTTCTTTGGGTCACTTGCTACTGCAGTTTTCATCTCCTCTTTCTTTTCCTACCTTTTTTTTTTTTTTTTCCTCCCGAGTCCTCTTTACTATATTCTCCAATTTTCCTTATATATTTTCATAAGGATATACAGAAACCAATCCTTAACTTAGGGGTACACGGAGTAATTGGACTCCATTTATCTTTCTTGCCTCTTCTTCACTCTCTATCCCAATTTTTGTTTGCTGTCCTAGTTGTCCCAATCAACTACTTTTAAAATCCTGCCTTCAAACAGCTGAGAAAGCCAAAATGAACCCTATATTTCTAGGTTTCTCTTCAACACAGATATTTGTAAATAAACTTAAAAAGAGGCCTCACAAACAGCTCAGCTAGCATAATTAGAAGTGAGGAAAGAAGTATCTAAGGGTGAAGAAGGAAAGTTATCCTTTAAAATGTTTTTGCAATCAGAAATTATCCAAGGAATTGTGTCATTTTCTTTGACCTTTTATGCATTATATAAATTGCAGCCAAGGAACTTTTACTGGGGGAGTTTCACTTTGTTTAGTTTTCTTTCAGTTCTAACAATATATTAAAAATGTATCCATGTGGTATCCATTTTGGGCATTATTTACTACATCTAAACCCAAGTGTGCAATACTTCTAGCTAATGAGCAGTATAGATTAAGGGCAGATGTTTGCTGTAACCATCAAGTTGTCCTTCACCTCCTAACAGCATGCTTAATCTGTGCTGTATGTTTACTTCTCGGTATGTTGGTTGTCAAGTAGTTGTAGTACTTCCGTGTTGCTTTTGTATGTGTTTTTGCTTTTTATTATTTTTTAAAGCCTCCATCTTGTACCCTTCAGACTTGCAGAAAATGGAATTGGTAGTGTTTATCAGTGCCTCACGCCAAGCAGAGAACAAAAGGGTGCCTGATTATCCAGAGGGTACTCGAGGGTGTGAATCAACAGGATATAGATTTTGAACAAAACCAGAATACTTTCTAAACTGAGGAAGTGGGATGACAAGTTAAACTTTAGAGATATTTGACTTCTTCTATTGCATGGTTGTAGAGTAAAAGTTCCAACCTCTCTCTCTACCTTTTTATCTCAGGTATGACTTCAGGTATGTGCTAGATGGTTTTTTGTTTATTTTTACTAGAAATTGACAAGTGGATGTATGAACCTCTACTTGGAACAAGTCAGTACTTAGTGCAGCTAGCTTTATTATTTATCTAACCATGTGTGAGACAATTTGGTGCTATGATCTTCTCCCAGGGATCATTTCTGTGCAATGTTGGATGCTTCTAGTGCTGTTTTTCTTGTGCTTTCTAAATAGGCAATATTCAAATTTGAGGGAATATTTATTTTGAAGGTCACTTATGCTTAGTTGGTTCCATGTTGGGTTGTGCAAACACAGGATGGGATAGGAGGGGTCCCAAAGAAAGGGCTAACAAAAGGAGGGTTAATATTAAATGACATCTACTAGAAAAAGAGGGAATAAATTAAAGAAACAATTTGTGATAATACAAATAAGGGGACAGCAACAAACTGAAGCAAAAATACAGAATTGACATTTCTGATACAATATAACAATAAAATTAATTTTTATAGGTACACAATGAAATAACTTATAGAAAAATAAATGACAGAATGATTCAGAATTATATGAAGTCAGAGACAGCAGGAAATGATTCAAAAAAATATTCTAGGAACAAATATTAAGAAAATACACTTGTAGGGTAGCTAATCTATTGACACTGGTGAATGAATGTATTGCCCTTGCTTCATTAAGCTATAGAAGAGAGATTGCAGTGGGATGATTAGGAGGCTTTTCCAGGGGCATTATTTGCTTTGTGTTGCTAATATGCTGATGTAAAATCATGTGCCATATTGGAAAGTTCCTTTTTCCTGAATATGAAAAGCTTTGCCACTCTAAATGTCAGACGTTGAAAGGCTCTGAAAGGATGTCATTCTTCAAGGTGAGCTAAGGAACTTACAACAGGAAAAAGTTGTATGTTTAGGAAGATGAGCTAAGGTTCTTTATGTTCTTGTAGCCATGAAAAGGAAAAATTACTTTTGGAAGAATGGTTTTTCAATAGGGAAGATCGTGGCTGGGTTATCATGACATGAGAAGTTTCTGGTTCATGCAAGATGCAGCAATAGCAACTTGTAAGCTAATTGTAGACTGCTGGAAATATGAGAGAACATATTTGCTCACAATTTTGTGTGGTAGCAAGACTGGCTTCAGAGCTGATGCAAATGCATAGAGTAAAAATGAAAACTACAAAAGACTCAGCAATAAATGGAAAATATTCTTTATCACTGTGCTCCCATGTTACCTCTAATTCAATTGGTAGGGATGCCAAAGGCTGTCCCTCCTGTTAACAAAATCTGAATGGGGAAAAAACGTATGGGGAAAAGACTCAGCTAAAGCCACATAACTGCTATATTGCATACAAAAATTTGGGGAAGAAATACGCAGCAGCAAGTGCAAAGTAGAGACTGAGACAGCTCTACTCTGGAAAGAATGAAAAATCAATAGAAGAAAATACAACCAAGGAAAAGACAAGAATAAGAAGTAAAGAAAACAATTTGGTATTTTTTTTTGTGAAATGGGAAAATGCTAAAATAGAGAAAAAAAATATTTAAAATGCCACATTTCAGACATCTGTGTATGTATTTCATGTATCATCTCTATAAAAACTTCACACTCATTTTGAGATTCCTAAGGAATATGCACAATGTATATTCATCTAAAATATATTTATAGAGTGTTGTCACTATCCTAACTCTGGGCTGTAGTGGGTTTATGTGGCAAGATTTTGGTAGCAGGGGGCCATAGGGGTGGCTTCTGTGAGAAGGATCTAGAAGCTGCCCCATGTTTGGTAAGGGCCCCACTGCTGACCAGAACTGAGCCAATAAGTGATGTTGTTTGCGCCTCTGTGAGAGCAGATTTAAGACAGGAAAAAAAAAAAACGCTGCGCCACACAGCAGCTGGGAGAGTGAGAGGAGTGAGGAACAGCCTTGCAGGTGCCAAGGTCAGTGAAGAAGGAGGGGGAGAGGTGCTCCAGGCGCCGGAGCAGAAGTCCCCTGCGGCCTGTGGTGAGGCCCATGGTGAAGCAGGATGTCCCCCTGCAGCCCATGGAGCACCACGGTGGAGCAGGGTTCCACACTGCAGCCCATGGAGGAGACCATGGTGGAGCAGGTGGACCTGCACCGACAGAGACTGCGGCCTGTGGAAGACCCCTGCCAGAGCAGATTCCGGGCCGGACCTGCAGCCCGTGGAGAGGAGACCACGCAGGAGCAGGTGAGCTGGCAGGAGCTGCTGCCCGTGGGGGACCCAGGTTGGAGCAGTTTGCTCCTGAGGGATGGACCCCGTGGTACGGACCCATATCTGGAGCAGTTCTTGAAGAGCTGCTGCCTGTGGGCAGCCCACGCCGGATCAGTTCGGCAAGGACTGCATCCCGTGGGTGGGACCCCACAGCACGGGACGAGAGTGACCGAGAAGGAGCGGCAGAGAAGAATTTCTACAGACTGACCATAACCCCCATTCCCCCGTTCCCCTGCGCCACTCAGGGGGAGGAGGTGGAAGAGGGCGGATGAGGGGGGAGGGTGCTTTTGGTTTCTTTCCTTTGTTTCTCACTTCTCTAGCTTGTTAGCAATTGGCAATAAATCTTACTGTCTCCCTATGCTGAGTCTGTTTTGCCTGTCATGATAATTACTGCGTGATCTCCTCATCCTTATCTCAACCTTTGAGCCCCTTTCATCGTATTTTCTCCCCGCTCCTCTTTGAGGAGGGAGAGTGAGAGAGCAGTTGTGGTGGAGCTCGGTCGCCCACCCGAGTAAAACCACCACATGGGCTAATTGTAGTTTTCTCCTTTTCTAATTTTGAACGTGATCCTGATTACTAGGTGGGGAATAAAGCAAGGGAAATGGTGCCGAATTGTTTGTTTTGTTTCTGCAGCTAAAGCATGCCTTAGAAATTTCAAGTGACAGCTAGGAAATGAGATTGGTAGCAGATTTGTATTTTATCGTTCTTATGTTTTCTTTAGTAACTTTTTTTTCTGTATTCTTTTGAGACTTCTGAGACTTTTGGTTTGGCAGAACAAGTTTAATTTCCTATTTCTTATTGATTGGCAAGGATGGTATGAGCTACCCAGAGGCATCCCAATAAGCAAACATACACCAGAAATTCACTCCACCCACGTGTGGCAATCTTAGTAAAGAGCATGTGTCTGTTACTCAGCTGTAAGAATCATTTTGTGAGTTGATACTAGAAGGCGTTAGGAGGCAAAAAGGCAATTTACTTGTTAGGTATTAACTAGCAAGTTGGTTGGAGAAATAACTTATTACAGAAAACTATTGACTGATAAGTCATTACTGATGTCATTACTAAAATCAAAGTTAATCAAAAGCAAATTTTTCCCCTTTTCTCACACAAAGTGAGGCTACAAGACACCCAGAACAAGTTATCTGTCACCTTCGGTATAGTTACGTCTTCTTTGGTACAGCTATACTATACTGCTGTTTTGACTAGCAAAGTGCTGCATTAACAGTTTTGTTAATTGTATGCTCCTTATTCAAAGGATAATCACCCATTACTTTTTTGAGTAATATAAAAACATCAGCCATCATGAATTAGAACAATTATTACTTTCAAAGGAATGCTTAGGCTTCATTTTGAAATGTGCTTAATGTTAAATAGTCTCTAGGGGGGTGTAGGAGTTGTGGATAAAGTCAGGGTTCATCTAGATTTTATCACAGTATTAAAATACTGCTTCATCAATAGCAATTTTAGAACTTTCAGGGAAGTATTGCACTCCATGTAATTACATGTAAATTTAAAATGCACTCTCTGTTGCATCTTTTCAAAGTTCAGTTAGGCCTTTTGCCCTACCAGTTTCATGTTAGTTTTAAGGAACAGCTCTTTGAGAGATGGTCACATGTACAGTCCAAAATTTGGGAAATGTTTATTCCTTTAATTTTTTATCCTTTTTTTTCACAAAAGGGATCTGTAGAACATCATTATGAACAGAATTCTAACTGCAATTTCCATTAGGGGAAGCTGGTTTTTACCTCACCACCTGTGGAAAATTGACAGCTCTGACCAAAGGACTATAACAAAAGTCAGTAACATCAGAAGACTATGAATTAATTTTTGAGACTGTTAAGTATGAGAGGGAGAATATATTTAGTTAGGAGAGTTCAAAATGGTATCAGTCATAGGTCTTAGGGGGTATCAGTCATCAGGCATGTTTTAATGTTTTTCAGATTGCATAGATTCCTTGCACCCACTGCTTTATTTTTATAATGTGCTGCTACTTTTCAGATGAGTTGAATTTCCCCTGCAATATCCAAGTACATTTACAAGCTGTCTACAGGCTGAGTAGTTTCTCATCTAAAAGCACGAACCCAGTAATAATTATGTGAGATATCTACCAACAAAATGGAAAAAGGAAGAAAATAAAGTTTGAGATGCTTGGAAGGGAATAACAGATGAGTCTCATTCTGGTAGCCATGGAAATGTGTGACCCTGTGTCCAATGAAAACACTTAGACTTATGAATAAGTTCATAAATCACAAGTATCAATTGTCAACTAAGAAGTAATTTTATATTCACTTCTCACTCCCATAATTCAAGAATAGTACCTAAGAAGTTTAGAGGAAAACTTGAAAGTTAATTCAAATATCTAGGTAAGTCTGTCCAAACTCTCTATTTGTAGATGCTGGCTCAAGGGTGCATTTTCAATTACAAGGTGATGTTCGGCTCTCCTTGCTTGAAGGTGCCAGTTTATGCCAGCTCTTGAGAAGTCTGCACCAGAAGCTAGCAAACATCAATACCATGCTTTAAAGTGATGCTTACTCCTATTGTTTTATCTAAGAAGGCAGTTTAATTGTCTGGCATTTACTATGAATTCTTATAGTTTCAGATGGAACATCCACTGGAAGAGATTAATGGAACTTACTGCTTTCCACATGCATATTCCAGGACAGAGGGTGCATATAAAAATATTTAATGTTAAGCTTCTAAAAAGAAACACATAGTTCTGTCTCTGAAAATTGAATAAGCAAGACATGGTTCATGGTTTTTGTAGGATTAAGGGCTCATGATGGAGTTTTAAAAATGATTGCACAGCTGACTAAAATGGATGACAGCTGATTTTTGCAGAACACAAATAATGTCGATAATTAATTACACTCCAGTCTTCCAAACGATAGAGCAGTTGTAATTGGATGTATATTTTCCCTGCTATGGACTACAAAAAAGCATTGCTAAATGTAACTTTATTTCTTTTTCTTCCAGTATTTAGTTCTTTGTTTTGATGTTAACCCTGTGCTGTGTTCAGCATTCATATCCTTCTACCAGAATTATCAAATGTCTTATTTTTGATCTTTACATTATACTTACAAAATAATTAAAAAAAAACGTTAAAACATGAATATTAAATGCATCCTTTGTCATCAAGATTGTGGTTTACATCTCTAGGACAACATATCTAATGTGAATAAGCAAAATTCGTCCTTAACTGTGAATGCATCTACATCTAATCCTCTGCATGTTGCATTAAGTGGAATGAAATATTACATGTGGAAAAGAAGTAAATGAAAATAGAGAAAAGTAAGGGTTATGAAACATGCATTTAAAATATTGAATTGGCCTTGATTTGAAAGGCTCAAGTAATTTTTTGGCTTTTGTTATGCCTTACCTGAACTATTTTACTTAATAGCTTTGAAGATTTTAGTTTGTAGTTTAACTGTTGATAGATACTATATTGTTTATGTCAAGGACTAGAGATTCTTTCAGAATTCCATCTCCTTTGTAACATTTTATTTAAGAGAAGCCCTAAAAGCAAAGGGTTTAACAGATATATTTATTTTTAGAGGTTTTATTTTTGTATAAATATTTTATTAATATATTATGATACTACTCTCTAAAATCCCTGGGAAAATTCTTTGCGAGTTCAAATAAGAGCTGATGTGAAATTTCACTTGGATTTAGACATCCTTGAGGACATTTTTATTGCATCTTTTCAGATACTAAACAGTTTTGAAAACTGATGTCCACGTAGTATAGATGATAGAGTAATGAGTTCTTTTATTCTCCCTGTCTTAAAGAAGCATAATTAGGTTTTAGGCTGTCTTATGGTTCTGGAATATTCTCATAGAATAAGTAATTTAGACTGTTTCAAGTACTTTGTTTAATAAATGTTCTACTACACTTCAAAGGATAACTTGCTCAGGAAAAAAAAAAAAAAAGAAAGAAAGAAAAGTGGTATTAAGTATTTTACACTCCTGTTTTTCACAAAGAATACCTTATTTTCATATTAGCCTTTTATTTTTAATGAAGAGTCTCCATTGTGTCTTCATTCCAAAGTTTTGAGAAAAGGAAATGCCTCTAGTCTGTTCTTTTTCTCTCTTGGCTTTGTAGTTGCAATAGATAGTCTGTGAGAAGTTCTGCATGAGAAACTGCTTTTCCATTTTGCAAGTATTTTGTAGTGGTGGCTACACAACCTTAAAAATGTTACACACTTCCACAAAGCTTCAGAAACTGACCCCTTTGGTCTATGAGGGGTGGCATAGAAAACCTTCCTCTTTAGATAGATTGTTAGTTGATATTGATCTCATGCTCAGGTTTACAATCCTCAACAGTAAATCAGTCACTACTGATGGACTACAAGTCAGATGGAGGCTTTAAACAACTTAACTTTTTAAGACACCTGGAAAAAACTGAGTAGGTTATGACACCTGGAAAATTTAATAGTTCCTTGTGAACATATTTTTTTTTCCCCAATGATGAGGAAAAATTCATATACACACAAAAAAAAAATCATATACACAAGAGTGTTTTTTCTTATGTTATATATATTCAGCAGGAATCCTTTTATAAATGGATTGAGAGGAATGCAAGAAATCTTGTAATTTTGAGTCAATAACCCTTCACATCTTTGAAGTATGGCTGCGTTCCCAGTTAATCAAGCTAGGCAAAATAGCTATGTTTCATGTTCTTCCATCTCTCCCAATGTACTGGGTCTGGCTGGGATGTTAACTTTCCCTGCAGCAGCCCATACAGTGCTGTGCTCTGCAATTGTAGCTAGAACAGCAGTGGTATCACACCGGTGTTGTTTCTGCTGCTGAGAAGCTGCTTATGATGTCTTTCCCTTGATTGATATGCACAGCTTTTTTTCTCCTCCTAGTGCTATCCAGATCAATGTTGGGATGCGATTTTTGTTTACAGTGTAAACATTGCCAGTTTTCTGGTAAAGCAAGGAAGACTTAAATTGAGGGTATAAATTATACTTCCACGACAACATTAAAAAGGCCCACAGGTTAAATAAGAAATCAAGGACGGAAACTTCTCTGGCAATTTTTCTTCATAAGAAAGATTGAATGGAGGTGCTTTGCTGTCTTATTTATTGAACATTCCTGCAGGGTAATGCTTATTTAGGTTTTGGTCTTTGTGAGGGGTGAGACAGTGCTCAGCAGGGAAGTGAAACTTTTCAGGTTGTGTAATGGGTGCAATCCTTTAATCTTTGTTCCTCCTAGTAACTATTTTCTGTTAAATCAATCCAAGCGATTAATATTTACTCTTTGATCTTGGTGCAGGTACAGTTGTAGATGAATGTGGATTCCATTGCTTTTGCTCATCATGTATTTTCTCCACTCAGTCATCACTATCTCTTTACATGACTGATGCTTACAACCTCACGAGAACAATACAACATCCTTTCATATAAGGAGACAATTTTTATGTGTTTATGAATGTGATTTTGTTCTCTCTTGAGGATATTCTTTTCATTTCTTCTGTGCCTGGTTCTTTGCTCAAATTCTCTGCAACACTCTAGAATGATAGCCCCAGGAATTAGCAAGTTGCTAAATGGAATTAGTTTTTAAGAAACTAATTTGCATGCAGAAGTAATTTTTAAATACATCCTTTCCTGAGGAAACACATTCTACACTTACAAATATTTTTATAGCATTCTAAATGGTATAACTTGAAGTTGGACAAAACCTACCCTGACTTCATACCAGAAAAATCTGGAAACCAAAACCAACCCCCCCCCCCCCCCCCCCCCCCCCGACTTAATATTTTTAATTTTCTCTGATGAAGAATTTCCTTGCTTTCTGGATCACTTTCAGAGGACTGAAGATAATGTACTTCTGTAGCCAAAATGTTCTCTGTTTTTCTATTGGGTTCTGCTTTAAAGTGAGTGAGCTACTGACCTTAATTAGAATTTTACTAAAATTCTCCTGAAGCTTAGTTTTGCAAAGCTTAAAACCTGTCAGGGAGGCTATGACTTCACAAATATATATATTTTCAATAGGTTGATCAAAACTTTGAGATTTCATCTAGTACTAACTGCAGCTGAGCTTCTGTGAACAAAATAAAAACAGTACATATACCGAAGAGGTTTGAGTGCCTGTTTGCTACATCCAAAAAAAAATCGAGGCTTGGATACATATTTTGAAAAGCCAAATATAAAAAGATGCTTCCAGACACTGAAAAGAACTGTAGTTTTTTTTCCTAAGAAATCAATACACAAACTGCCTTTTTCCTCAAAAATGGTCACACCCATAAGAAACACAGGTGACAAGTCTACATGCTTCACACAATTAACAAATCAACCTTGAAATGGGCTAGATTACTCTGCTTTTATTACTCATAAGCATGGTTCTGGGTAGAAATTTCCCTTTATTTTTTTCTTCCATGCTTGCGTAGATTTCATAGGTTCTCTCCTCATCCTTTCTCTCAGTTTTCTACAGTCAAGTGGATAAGGAGATGCATGCAATGCTGCTGTCAGTTTCCACAAGATGCTGATGAAGAGTGTACAGGCATAGCTGTCAACAACAATAACAAAGTATTTTGGAAGTCTGTACCAACCACTCAGGGATCAGCTGTGAATGAAGTAAAAGCATTTTTATCAAATTCATTAGGTATTCAACTGTCTTAATATTTCACTACAGACAGGTTTATTATTATTTTTCAGAATAATGTTTAATATTTTCTGGATGCTGAAAACAATTCCTGGCTATGTTGTTATTCAGGATATAATTCACAGACAAATTTCCTCAAAAGGTTTTCCACTTTCCATCCTTCACAGGAAGGATACATTTGTCTGTTTATCTTTTGGAATTTAGCAGGTATGATTCTCCCACAGTTCAATCTTTTTTTTTTTTTTTTTTTTTTTTTTACACCACGATCCTTTGCAAGAGCTTCATAGCTTCTTGGTTTACTGGTAAAGTTTACAAACAACTCTGAAAGCACATAAGATGTTAGGGTTTGTGTCTTTTCTGTGAGAGCGTTGAACTGATGGGAAATTTCAGAAGCCTTCTAATAATCTCTAGAGCAGACATAATTTGTCTCATTTCCATGTATACTTTTTGGAGGCTCTTTATTGAGGTTAGGAGTGAATGGAAAAGGCAGCCAGACTAATTAGCTTTTTATATAATTCACATCTATGCTCGTAATTATCTAGGAGTTACTGATCTAAAAAGCTGCCTGGTGTTGATTTTTACCCTTCATGTTTATTCCATCGTGATCATTCCACTCTAAACTGTAAATTGCCACCCTGAACTGTTTTCCATCTGTAAAGAAAACAAAACACCCACAGCACACAAAACACCTTTCGTTTGATTTCAGCGGCGTGTTTTGTTCTGCTAAATAGCTATTCTTGAGGTTTGTCTGTTGATCAATGAAAAATGAAAGGCAACTTGCACAGCGGTGCTGTGCTGTGAAAAAAATCAGCCGGGGGAATGACGGATGAATTCCCTTCCTTTCCAAAGACACTTCCTACCCTGTCACTCGGGGTATCGTCACGGCAGAAGGCCGTGGGGAATAGAGGAGAGAGGGCAGACTTGAATTCCTTTTCTTCTTATTAGAAATATGTTGTGTCCCTAAGTAGCATCTCCCGTTAACTTGCAAAATATATTGGTGCAATGTTCCGGTGTTTCCAAAGGCACATTTTGACAGGGATTACCTGCAAGGACTGCATCATTCACAGACCCTACTGAGAGCCTTACTCTTTGTCACGGATTTACCCAAGACGTGTACAGGTGTCTCCCTTAACTCCCTTTCCCAAACTCTGTCTTTCTTTGAGGCGTTCTGAGCCACTAACTCGCAGTCCTCTTCCTCAGCTAACACACGCTCCTTCCGATCGTTTTCCTCCTGTGTCACCACCACTTTCTCGAGGAAAGCGGGCAGAGCGTGAGTGCAACAAGCGGCGGGGGCTGACAGGGCGCGAGCAGCCCGCGCTCTGACCCTCTCCTCAGGAGCCGGGCCCCCTGCCCGGGGGTCGGCTGGGCGCTGCCCGTCCCCGGGCGCTCCCCCTCAGCCCCGGGCGGTGGCGGCGGCTCCCCGCTGCCCTCGGAAGCCCTGTTGTGACGGTTTCCAGCCGGGGATGGCGTCACCGAGGCTGCTGGGCGACCGCGGAGCCGCGCCTTTCGCCACAGCGGCCACCCCACCTCAGAGCCAACCGCACCAACGGCCGCTCCGCGCGCACCGCTAGCGGCGCCCCCTGCCGAGCGCCATCCTCCTCCTCCTCCTCCTCGCCTTCCTCCTCCTCCTCCTCCTCCTCCTCCCGGCCAGAGGCAGGGGGAGCCCGGGAGCAGCCGGCCCGGCAGGCAGGCGGGGTCCCCCGGCCGTCCGCCCGCGCTGACGTCAGGAAACTTTTCTCGGCGGCTCCGAGGCGGGAGCGGAGCGGAGAGGCGGCCGCCATCACCCGCAGGTACGGTCCCGGGGGGCGGCTCGGGGTGCGCCGTGAGGGGAGCGGGGAAGGGCAGCGCCCGTTCATCTCCTGTTGATCGGCCGACGAGGCGGGTCCCCGGGGTCGCTGTGGCGGCGTGAGGAGCCGGGCTGTGGGGAGAACCGGGGGTCGCGCTGCTCCGGGAAACTTCCCGCAGCTCGCCGGGCTTCGCTCTCTTGAACTTCCACCCCGCGACGAGCTGCTGAGGGACCCCGGCTCCCCGGGCGCTGCCCGGTGGGTGCTGAGTCCCAGCCCCAGCGGCTCTGGAAGTTTGGGGGCTGCTGCTGGCTTGCAAGTTGCTCGGGGTGTCTGCCCAGAGCAGTGACCAAAAGCATGCTCCAGACCTCCCCGACTGGGAGGCAAGGCATGTACGGAGGTGATTTGGAAGATTCTTGGATTGCGAAGTGTTTTAACGAAACATGTTTGGTCTACTCGGTATAAACAGTTATCCTTTTTTAGCTTCTTACGTGCGTAGCTGTGCACCCACGACTTAGAAGCACTTGTGTCTTTTCAATAGTTTTCTTCCCCTACGTATGAGGCTAAATTCCAACTTCGGTAGCGCCGTTCTGCTGTCGTGCCGATGCACCGTTCCTCAGAGCGTCAACCCTCCGCCGCTGATGGTGGTCGTAAAAATAAGACAGTTCCTGCAAGGGGTTGAAAAAAGCCTTTCTGAAGATCAAGCTTCTATTTTGTGGCCATTTGAACACGAACAGAAAAGTTTGCCTTTAATAAGTGAACGGCTTAGTCAATCGTTGTGTCAGGGACAGCCCCTGGTGTTTGGAGGTTTTCCACATGCACTCAGGGAGAGGAACAACAAAATAGTGGGGAAAATGGTGAGAGTAAGTATGTGGTTGTTTGCCGGGTGGTTTGGGGTACATGTTTTATTTGTAGGTGTGCAGCTGTGTGAGTGATTATAGGCCCCCTTAAACATTGATGTTTATGTGAAGAGGTTGAATAAAGCTGGTGATTCACAGATTAAAAGCCCAGGAATTACGGCGCAGTATTGAAAGATGCAAGGGAACAGTCAGGTCTGTGCCTTTAACGGAGCTCCTGAGACAGGGACATCAGTGAAATGAGACTGGAAATCAGCAGGAACAAGGATCGCCTTAGCAGTAAGGATGACAGTCTTAAGCGTGACATGGGTAGCGCTGGGCGTGTCTTGGGAGTGATGGGTACAGGAACAAAAATTATTCTGATGCCAAAAAAAAAAAAAAAGGAAAAGAAAAATTATTGACTGCAACACTGAACCACTACTGCAGGATCCCGTGTAATGCATTTTAAATCTCGTGGGGAAACGCCAAACTGGTAGTGGATGAGCAAAGCTGAGGAAGGTGTAGTTAGAGCATCGGATGAGACTGTTATGTAAACTAATGGTTGGCACCGCCTTGTTGGGCTTTGGTAGCAACTCTGTGATCTTTTTGAGGCTTGAATGTCTTTTCAGAGTTCAAAGACTGTATGTACTGCTCTGCAAAACGCTCACCTGGTGGGACCTTTCAGAATGTCCTTTAGGACCTCATTAAAGTAACGCGTTCATCCTTTGCCTTTAGACAATGTTACATCTTGGTTCTGAAACAGCAGCATGCGAGTGCATGTTTACCCAACATTTCTAAATATTGCTGGATGCTCTGAAACTCCAAATCAAAAGACTTATACAAAGAACCGGAGAGGTCAAATACACTAAACTGGTGTTCATGTTACGGTTATCGAATTAGTTTTTCTCGTGAGATAATCCCTCAAGAGCATATTGCTTGAACTTGTCATAAGAAAGTAATTAAAGCTACTGCGTGAAATAATTAAAGGGCAACTTTAGCTTCAACGGGGGACTACTGTGTCTTGAAAAAGAACAAAAAAGGAACTCCCTTATCCTTGAATTGTTGATGTATTTGACAGGAATTGCTTAGGATGCTAATTCCCTTGGTTTTGGAGGGCCTGTAGCGTGCCAAGAGTCCACCAAGTGCAGCAGGTTTCCTTTGCAGCATCTGGTGGCTGGGAACCATCAATCATCGTTGGGGGTGAAATGAGTGGCTCAGGATGTATGGCAAGTTAATCAGCTTGTGAGACAAAAAGTCCCGGATTAATCGCTTAGTAGAGCTGTTGCATAAGAATACACTGATTGGGCGCAAATAAATGTTTTCCCCATCCCCTTTTTTGCATGACTGCAATCTGATTTTGGAAGCAGTAAGCACCCTTAGACTACCAGCTTGTGTCCCTGGTAAGAGTGAACAGCACTGCCACTGTTACAACACAGAGTGCCTCTGCATAGCTACCCAAGTGTTCTCTTCAGGTCTCTTGCCCTCAATATACAACTTCTCATTTAGAGATATTTGTTCAAGCCCTTGTTCCCGATGGAAGTCAGCCCCACCTTAGCACCTTCTGAATCCCTGATTTTTCCATGTCGTTCATCTCACTAGCTCTCTGTCAGGGCTTCGCTGAAGATGCCCCATGACTTAAATGCCACATCAAAATTGTTTCTAGTCTTAGATATTCAAGCGTAGACCATGTCTGTGCCACTTCATTTGCATTGTTGAGGGCCTATGCAGATTTTTACCTTTCCATGGGCACTGAAAGAACTCTGGCATTGGCCAGACATAGATCCTCAGCCTTAAAAACACTTTCTACCTAGGCTACAGCTCCACCCACTCTAATAAGCACAAGGTCATCTGAAATGCTGCATCTTGCCAGGTAGCTTCAAAACCTGTTTGTTTTGCTGAACTGAACATCAAGAGAAGGAGCTGATGTTACTAGGTAGATGTTATCCAGGATTTTAATAGAGAGTTTATCCAGCTGGAAACTCATCTTGAATTCCCAGGAAAGAGTTTACACTTTAATTCCTCCTCCCCTCTGCTGGTTTAAGCAGATGTTCTAATCACCAAGCTATGAGGGTACTCCGATAACCATCATTTCCTCAGGTTGAAATGGCTTGCTGTTTTTTTGGGGATATAATTGTGCATTAGGCAAAGAAAGGCTGTACAATTTTGTAGCTTAATGATATAGACACTGCTGTAGAAGAGACATGAGTTTCTTACAACCATATATATAGTGAGCTTTCACTGGAGCAAGAAACAGAGCTCAGGCTTCCGAACACCTGCAGTTTTATGCAGACTATTTGATAATGTGGCAAAGAAGTACCAGAAAAGCCCTGAAAGTAAGATACTGCATTTCATGAACTTCTGTAAAGCAAAGATTACTTTTATTTTTAAAAATGTGTGACTTTTAAGGCAAATATTTTGACAGTCCAATGGCTGTTTCTAGCATGCTGCATTGCTCTAGCGGGGCAGGGCGAGCAGGTATTCCTGTGTCTGGCAATAGCTGTGGATAGAGGAGAGTCATCTCTAAGGGCTGCCGTCATCTTGGAATCCCCAGAATAACATGAAAACTTTAGCATTCAAATTCCTGCATGTTATTATTATATATATATATAAATCATTTTAGGACTGCTGGATTCTCTGGAACTCTTCAAGATCTTTTGTGTGTGTGTGTGGTTTTTCTTTTGATTTTTTTTTTTTCTCTTTGCACTCCTGGTCCCCTGCAATTTTAATGGGGGCAATCTTGGACGAAGACAAAATGCAGTAGCAACATGCAAAGCAGACCCCTGAGTGCTAGCTGCTGTGCTGTTTCACAGTGCAATCTCTTTTTCAGTTTTGCCCTTTCAAATGCAGATCCTAGATCTCCACTTCTTCCCAGGCAGGATGCACTCTCAGGAACTTAAATCTTGTGCTTACATTTCCCAGGTGCTCAGAGGCACTGAAAACCCTTGCAGGAGCCCAAGCAGAAGGCCAGGCTGGGTAAGGCAAAGGCTGCCCTGGCTGGCAGCAAGGGGCTGCCCCTCTCACCAGGACCCTACGTGCACAGTATCCTCTGAGCTGCTCCTTGGCTGCCCTCTGTAACTCAGGATTTTCCTGCACATAGAGGCACGCCGAACACAATCAGTAGATTTTCTCTTTTGAGACTGAGAGACTGTAGGGATTTTTTTTTTTATGTAGTTCTTTTAAAGAAGGTCTTTTGAAACAACACTTTTTTTCTTCATCTGTTGTGAAATCTTCTGGAAAGCAGAGCAGAAGTGAGGTAATGAGCCTAGATAAGTGACTGCGTTCCCAATAAAAAATGATTTTTCCTGCAATCACATCTCAAAATGTAGTTTGGAACAGCGGTCATCTTTGCATGCCAATTACATTAGGAGTTGTTTAAAAAAAGTTTGGTGTGTCCTCAAACCTATTTTCTTAATGTTTGTCCGGAGCATCTTTCCAAATGCCTTGCTGTGCAGATATGTGCTGTCTCTAATGCCTCCTTCCTACATGCTGTGTTGGCAGCCGGATGCATTCAAAGATCATGAGTCAGGTCCCATAACAAAATTATGAAATGGGCTTAAAAACAGTACAGGCTTTCACTTTGTCATTTTCAAATGTTTAATGTTTTCTTCTTTCTTTAAAGATCTTTTTTTCTTATTTTTTCAGTTCCTTAGGTCTGAAACTTGATTATGTTAAACAGTGGTGTGGTTCTTTTTCTTTTTTTCTTTTTCTTTTCATTTTTTTAACAAAAGCTCAGTTTCAGGTCTTGAGTCTTGTAGAAAAAGACATCTTGCAAAGCTTGCACTAAAATCATGAATGATGGCACCCCCACGTCTGAGCTTCTGCTGATACAAGCTCCAGTTTTAAATGGGAAAAGTACGTCAAAATATTTCATTGTCGTCCTTGCTTATAATCAGATGCAACATGGGCCTCTGCTGATGGTTCCAGCTGCTTGTTCATGTGATGAAACCAAAGCAGATTGAATTCCAGTCCTGACAATACCAGCTGATAGTGTATCTTCTGCTTCCCACTTCATCGAGTGACAGCATGGGCATAGTCTTCGCTTCCAAAGCAGTGGGCACTTGTTGTCCAGCTAGATGGTCGTTTCGTCTTGCAGGGCATGGCATGGTGTGGTATGCACGAGTGTGTGTCTGATGGTGTACACTGGTCATACCTATTTTAGAGGAACTGCAGTTAAAGTAACATGGAAAAAAAATCCCCTTAAAGTAATGAGTAATAATGAGAGGTGAATTGATTATAGTATACATATAATATGGTGCTGAGCCTTTACTCGGGACAGAAAATGGTAGCAGGGACCACGTAGCCAGCAGAAAGTGGTTTGAGAGCCTAACCCCCACCATCGTGCCCCTTAATCTGTTTCACATGTGTGAGCTTTCAAGGAGCGTGTACAGGGGATTTGTAAGCACAAAGGTCTCTAACATCTGAGTTTATATGATCTTGTTCTTGATTTAGGCAGCCTAAAAATTGCAGTACTAATTTTGTAAGCTGTATGTTATATCAATATTCAATTTATTCTGTTGTGCAAATAGGCTTAGCATTGAAATACTTTTCCAACAAATTTTGCAACTGGAGCTGATACTAATTCTCTTATCTTTCTGTGCCATACAGTAATTGTGCTTAATTGTCTGCTTCTGGTATGTTTTGTGGTGTGAAATGCAGTATGTCAACACTGCTAAACTGCAACATCAGTGTGCGTAATGCTGATGTTATTGGAGGAGAGAACTTACAGATCTCCCACCTAACTGGGTGAAACAGCTCTCATGCAGCTGCCAACACAGCCCTTTCTTGTATGTATTCTTGTAGTGAAAGCTTGTATTTTTTTTTTTTTTTTCCTCTGTAACATTATTATTGTATCAAGTTTTCATGGGGATTTTTTGTGTCCTGTGTTGGACTGTTAAGCTGAAAGGCATGGAAAAGCAAGTTCATAGCTAGGAAGGCAGAGCGTAAAGAATGTAACATTCTCTTACAGTCCCTCAGAAACGATGGAATTGTCACAAAATGGCTTAATAGCCTTATAATTTAGCACAGCTCTCCTAACTTGAGTCTCCTTTATCTTTTTTGAGGCATTTTAGTGTTTTGCAGACTCAGAGAAGTTAACCTAAAGAGGTTGCAACTTGTAAAAAGGATTCTACAACCTTCCCTCAGCAGGTGGTGATGGGAGGCTCCGGGCACCTTCCTACATCCCAACTTCCCTTTCCTCCCAGTCGACCACTTTTCTATGCTGAAAGGTAGCCAAAACTCCCATAAAGAACAGGGAACTAAAGCTGTTTGTTTTCTGTAAGCTGCTTGGATTCTTCCAGAGGTAGGAGGAAAATAGCAGCTGAAAGACTGGAAACCATGAGGGAAGAAAAACGGTGTGATTTTGTGTTAAGGTTGAAAATACGCTTTGCCCGTGCTTAGTTCAGTGTTACAGTTTACACTTGAATGAGTACACAAAGAAGGCAAATTAGAAGAAATACAGAGGAAAGCAAGTGGAACTGTAACATTTGACAAATTGTCTGCTTGTCTTACCCCTGCAAGAAGTGGGAGAAAAACCTTCTATTCCAAAGTTTTACCTGTGTAAATGAGGCTTCAGAAATGCATGTGATGATGGTCCTCTTGTCCCCCTTCACATGGAAAATGATATTGTGTCCTCAGAACCCCCTTTTCATTTAGTTTCAGTGGGACTCTGCATGCTTTTGGATTGGTTTTGACTGGAGAGGCCTGAGCCAACTCACGGCTACAGACAGCAAATCTGCAGGCGTGGAAAATTCAGCTCAGCTGCATGGTATGAGCTGCAGTGATCATCTGTCAGGAGATCACGGCACAGCTGACAGCACTCTTGATTGTTTCTCTCCAAAAAGTGCTGGTATGTGCTTTGCTTTTACATGGACTGGTAAAGCGGGAGCGATGTGACTGCAGAGGGACTGTGCTGCCACGAGGCAGCAGGTATCGGTGTCAGCGGGCAGTAAGTTCGGTGATGACTTCCGCGTGTCATGGTGTGTGCTGTGCGTGCTCGCTGCGTGGGCTTGCGCTAATGCCCCAGGGAGCGGCTGCTCCTTACATGCAGCAGTTGATGCAGAACTGCCTTGCTGGTTGTTTTTCCCTTTTGTTGCTCGCTTTTCCGAGGGTAAGGAGAATGAGAGAATTTTTGCATATTACTTAGTGATAATGCAATGCTGAGGTACCATATTTCATGTATGTATGCATTTAAAATAGATAATTACAAAATACGGCAGTGTACATTATTTACATCATTTTATATGAATGTTTTATTTACAACTTTAACCTCTTTTGAGATCGCACTCATCCTGGGGGGATCTGGGATGCCTCAGGCAAGTGTAGTATCAGCAGGAACAGTCAGCATCTGATCTCTGCATCCAGTACACTGAGGTGCCAAGCCATACTCTCAATTTATTCTTTGTAAAAATGTGGCAGTGATTCCTCTGTGATCTCTCTTGATATCCCACTTAGAAAACATCAACATAAGGGGAGGCCGAATCTTAAATTATAAAAAGTAAGATAAAATCCAAGTTAATTCTTTTAGTAGTTCCTACGTAATCAGAAAAACATTGTGATCTAGGTACTGGAATGGCTAATTCCTACAATGTTAGAAGAGCTTTTATAGGGATGTGACTGTCGTGCTCAGTTTCTAAGCAATTGGAAACGTGTGAGCTGGGAGAGCAAGGACATGGTGCAAGTCCCAGGTTTGAATGTGATATGCTTAATTCCTCTCCTCTTTGCTAATGCAACTATGGATGTCAGAGGACATTGTGCTTCACCTGTGGTACTTAGCATCAGTGCTTTTTCTGCTTTTCCTTTTTCTACAGAACTGTTGCCAATGTGTGTTACAAAATTGCTGACATTTTACTTAATGAAGTTTATTTTCAAGTGGGTTTGAAGGATTTCCCTGCTTATCTTCATCTTGGGTGGGATGTTTCTATGTAGAAGTGGTAAGCCTGCTCTAAACTCCCAGGCTGTCTAACACAGGTGGTAGTGACCAGATGAACGCCAGCTTCATTGCATCACTCTGTACTGCTTCATCCATCAGTTTGTGTAGAGATCAGGAAAATTGGTGCTTTCATCTTCTGAGGCTTTGGTTCTGCTCTGCTCATCAAAATAGAATTTTTCATGTTAGTAAGAGTTCTTCTGTTGGCTTTAAATGGAGGCAGGCAAGGAGGTAATTTGCTACTGTATTTTTCTCAGGTTTGAAGAAAATACAGAACCAGGTCGTATTCAGATGATTTAAGGATATTGCACCTTATTATGTAGCATTCTTCTTACCATTCTTGGGAAATACCCTTACTGTTTATAATTTTGTGGTTTATGAATAAAGCCTACATGAGATTTTTCTCTCTTCCCACTCTGGAGCTGTTTCCTCTGTAGCATTGTTAGGCTTGATTGGAATCTAGGAACTTTGAGTAGTGAGTCAGAAAAAAAAATAAACAAAAGCAGAGCAAGCAAAACTGGAGGAATGGGAGAGATTTTAAATGCAGTTTAAAACCTTTCAGCTCTAATCTAGAGGTATATTTCCCTCCCTGTCCATACACACCTGCTTCCTCTTATTTTTTTCACTTTTTTTCTCTTGCCCTTGCTCTCACCCCCCAAAATCGCTATGGACAATGCTATTGTGCCTTCCTCAGACAGATTTGTAGGATATGCCTAGCTGTGCTTCTTCAAAAGAAGATGAAGAAAGAAGTTTTCAACTGTAACAAATTGGTTTTGTAAAATACACAGAACAGTAAATAGGAATATAACCATAAACCTTAATGATTCCACAATAGTCCTGTAAGTATTTCTCACTCACTCACCTATGTTGTGACTATTTACACTTTCAGCCTGGATTTTAACATTTCTTGACCTTGTAACCAAACAGTGGTTAAAAGGTATGAAGAAACAGACCACAGATTAGATATTTAGTGAAAGGTAAAGAAAAGCATATTTAAGATTAGCGGAACGTATTTGAGATTTGTTATGTTACTGGCATACCCATATCTTCCTAAACCTTGAAATAATCTGTTTTCTATGTAATCCAAATCACTTCCATTTGCTAGATCATCTGGAATTTAGTTTTGCTGAATGAAGTTCTTAGATTGCTTAGCCAAATGGCAGGGGAAAAAAATGTCCAACTTCTGAAGAATATGCCTGGATATTAAGGAACAAAATAAAATGCTAAAGATCTCAGTTCTGAAAGAAATAAGTGGTTGGCCAGAAATAAATGCTTTGAATTTGTTATGGTGAATTTTGCCAGATGTTCTTAAAGAGTGTTTGTGTACATTGTATTTACTGTGGTGTTTCTCGTGCTTGCTGCAATGGATGTGTATTTGTAGGTCACTTGATCCTGTTTATGGTCTAAATACTTCCCCCCCCGCCCTAAAACAGCAGTATCCAATTGTGGACTATGTTCAGCTGCTTTTTAGAAGATGTGATCCAAACATTAAGTACCAACCAGAATTTGTGTATGGTAAAATGAATAAGCTGTATTTCTTCTCAGCTGGCAAATTTGCTTTGACTCTTACTATGTCTTGATAGAGATCTGAAACTTGCATTTTGCTATGTACCTAGGAGTACTTTACATGGTAAGATCTTTCAGGTGCAGTATCTCCTTAAAGACTTTTTTAAAACATGCCTGGAGGAGGCAACTTATCAAGCGTACTCTCAGCCTCATGCAGCGTGGAAGGGTGAATGGCAGAGATTTCTATGCTCTGTACTGAAAGATCTCATCACTCATCTGAAAATGCAGCAGTTATTCCTTTATAGTTTGCCCTGGTACGTGTGTATTAGGAACACCCATGTTAGTGTATGGCAAATACAGGCTAGAGCAGCGGCTGATGTGTGGTCATCCACAACATGGGCTGTCCACACTTATGCTGTTACTAGTTGTGTCATGGATATACTAATTCTGTTCTTGTCTGTGCTTTGATTTCTCAGAGTACGTTTCTTCTCAGGGTATGCAACTCTGCATACACTGCTTGACACAGCAGGATGCGGCTGACAGGGTGGTCGAAGCTTTTCCCTATCTATTACCACCTTCTTCTGCCTGGAGCACTTTTTTCTGGGCACTGGCTCAGGTGTGTGCAGTATTGCACTGGGAGCTGGGTCAAGTGGGACCAAACACTTGAAGGGAGGGACAGGACAATTCACACGTGTTCAGTCTGACTGTGGAGCAATAGCCTAAGATGCCACAAGGTTGCTTTTCAAATTAGCACATGTACAATGTGCGAACCTGCAAGCCTTCATCCAGTGTGGGCAGGATATTTTTTTTTTGCTGCTTGCAGTAGAGTCTGTCAGCGACCTAACCAGAACTGATTCATGCAAGTAAACAGTCTCTGTCTATCCTTCACTGATGTAGTTTTATATTCTGCAAGGCACGTCCACTTTAACAAGTGAGGATAAACAGGGCTGTATTGTGGAAAACACAGCTGCTTCTTACTATACCCAGTTTATTAAGCTTTGTCATAAATTCAGGTTACTAGATGTGTACTGGGGAGGTTTGTTTATTTTCCTGCGAAGCTTCACTGGAATAACACAGAAGTGTGTTTTTCAGGCTCCTGCCTTTCTTTCAAAATGAAAAATGCATACTTATTTTATTCATTAAATAATAATAGAAAAACAGGAATTGAGCAATCTTTTAAACTTGTTTTCTTTGGGTTTGATTTCTTATGATTTATTTTTTTTTAATGCAGGCTACCCTGAGTGGCCCTGCTGACTGCTTAAAAAGGGAGACTGATGGCTTTCTTTCCTTTTTTTTTTTTTTTTTTTGGCATTGTCATAATATATATCACAGAGAATAAGTATTGTGGATTCGGTGCTCCTTCCGTGGCTAAATTACCAAGACTGCCTTGGTCTAATTTATGGTGTTGTACATTGCCTTATGTCGATCATAAGGCAAGGTCTGTTGTGGAGATTGATTTTAATGGCAAAAAATGTCTATTTCTGTGGCAGTCCAAGCAGATGAGTAGTCTTAAGTTCGTTCTCTGTGTGCTTGCGCCTGTCCTTCATCAGAGCTACTTGGAAGTGCCTGATGTTCATTTGCCAAATGTAATTCCCAGATTTCATGTGTTGATAAGAGATTAAGACAGGCTTGTATTTAAGATAACTACTTCATGTCTTCATGTTATGAAATGAGATTTAGCTGAATACTGATCTCTGCTGAGAATGGAAGCTGATACCCCTCCTGTTCCTGTTTAATAGATCAGTTGAGGGAGAGTATCATCGTTGTGTAGAATAGATTCATGGGCTGAGAGCTTTTCAGGCCAGAACAAACAATGTGATGGTCCTGGCTTGTCCAGGGGCTTGTGGTTGTGGCAGCATCCCTGCTCAATAAAACATGCTGTAGCTGAAGATTCAATTTGTACTTGGAAGCTCCACTGTTGTAAGTCCTATCATAACATAGAGCAGAGCGTGCCAGTCCTTAACTACTTTTCAAGGCATCTTTTTACGGTTGGTGGTGGTGCTGCTGCTTGGATAGAGAAGGATTCTGGCACTTCGGGGACTGATTGCTCTTGAAAATGAAGGCAGACTATTTAAATGCTTTATTTTCAGACTAGGCTTTAGTGGAATCAGGCTACAGTAGAGTAATCACTTTTTTTTTTTTTTTTTTCCTTTTGCCTTTCTCCTTGCCAATAATTTTGATGTGTTGGCCGGCTCCAATATTTTTATTATACGTTTCACAAAACCTGATGAATGGTTAGAAGAGAGAGATTGGTATTAGCATCCCTGTGAAAGATGTATGGCTGACTGGAGAATGATGTGGGAGAAACACTGGATTTTTGCTTGTAGCCTGAAGCCTGCTGATTTTTAGTGACAGAGGTACCTGTAATTTTTACCTGCTGGAAACACTTTTCCCTTGCTCTGATAAAAATTATCCATTAAGTCCTGTCATTGCTGATGAAACCTAGCTAGTACTTTATTTTGGAGTGATCTTACAGGTGCACAACATTGTGAAATTCAATATTGTTCTTTATCATGCTCATGCAATTCACTCAGTCTTCTCTATTACCTATTATCTTTTCTATTTTTTTATCACATTTTGTCACATTCTCTTGTCCTGGAACTTTCATTTTAGCCCTCTTCAGTCTTTTTTCAGCAGACACAATCCTTCACTTATAGGTAACCGTGCTTCAGCAGAACTGGCATGACACGTTCAGTGTACATACAGTGTATATATAAATCTTTCTTGCCCAAGTCTCCTTAGCATTCTGGATTTGGGGTGTGTATGCGTAAATCAAATAGTTTGCCCATTTTTTCTGTGGCAATTTTCTGTTTTCTGTTGACCTAAAAAACTTGTATGAACCCCAGAACCCCATGCTCCCAGAATTTGCAGTTATTTTTTTCTTGCAGATTAACCTAGATGGTTTTAAAACTGGACAGTATGTTTGGTTGTCTTCTGTGTTTCTTATTAAGGAAAATCTTATGATGCCAGTTGGGCTTGTTATTTTTCAGGTATTGTTTCTATATACCTCTTTGTTCATCAGTGTCCTTGGATGACCGTTTTCTCTATGTGCACCATCAGAACTTGTCTGTTTTTTTTTTTTTTTTTCTTTTAATTACTTTTGTGTTTTCAGAGCATGGTATGCTGTAGTGCTTTCCATAAATAAAAAGTAATGGAGTTGGAAGTCTCGTGTGTTGTCTCTGCTGTCTGTTCTCCCTGTACGAGCAGCTACACAGCAGCGCCTGTCCTGAGGCTTTGAAGGTTATTATTACATGAAAGAATTTTGGGATCTTCTGTCTTTTACAGGGGAGCTTCCCAGGGCTGTTTCCTCAAATGTGCTTGTTGGATCGGTAGCTTTTCTATATATTCCTTCTGTTGCTTGTTGTTTGCTGCTTGTTCATGTTTTTTTATCTAGGCTTGGAGGGATTTTTTTTTCTTTCTTGTTATTCTTTTTATTTGAATGATCCATTAAATTTATTTCATACATTTTTAGTTATCAGTTCCATCTGCAGAGGATTATTTATTTGTTTGTTCCCTTTCATTCCCTTTATAACTCTGTTTGCCCACCATGTTCTTGTTAACCTTGCAAACACAGGGCTTGGCCACTGATTTTTAGAATCCCATTTGCTCTAACTGCTGCAGCTCAGTGTCACTTGAGTGTACATTTCTTCTTGCACTGAAACTGTATGCATATGTCTCTCTGCACTCCCAGTTTGTTTACCAAAGTTAGTGAGAACTTAATTGATGCAAGCAAGAATTCAGCATCTGGTGCAATATCAGGCACGTTTGGTTGTTATGCCTGATCTCTGTCTGTGATTCCTCGGGAGTAAACAAGGAATGTGGATTCATGTCTGGCTCCTCTTTAGCTTTCCTTATAGAAATGCTACTGCATTGCCATTGCAGGTCAGACTCTGCCTTTTTAACCAGGAATACAATTTTGATCTCAACTTATTTCATAAATATTCTTTTTCCACAACCACTCTGGAGCTCTGTGTTCCTAGATTTCTAAGCTGATTTTCAAGATTTGGTGCAGACTGTGGATGATAAAATAAAATGTACCCAGACCTCTTGGATTAAATACAATCTGGTGCTATGATCTGGATCAAAAGAGAAGACAAATCCTGTTCTAAATCGTTTTCCCTTCATCTGCTACATTACAATGATGTCATGTAACAGGACATTTTTAACCTCCTGTGGTTTTTAATACCTAATGTGTTTTACAAAAGAGGCTTTTCCTATTACTGTTCCATTGTCCTCTGTGATGAGAAATGCAAATGTCCTGCACAAAACACCGTGTGTAATTTTAGCTGGAATATAGTGCTGAGCTGGATAACGAGTAGGACTCTTAGGATGCAAGTGTGTTTATACCACAAGTTTCAGCAAGGTTTTCTGGAGATTTAAGGTAACTGTTAAGGCCAATATGCTTAAAAATATGTTTGTTTTTTTTTTTTTTTTTCCATGTTTTCAAATTAAAAGTGAAAACAATTGTTAAAGTGGTGTAGGCTTCAGTCAGAATAGTAAAACAGTAATTCTTTTTTTTTTTTTTTTTCCTTCTTCTAGAGTGAATACAGTTCATTAATCCTTAATGTCTGGGGCTTTAAAATAATAGTATCATGCCATTAGTGCAACAACTGCCAGTTCAGTGTCCTGCAGCTTTTCCAGTCCTGAAATGCACATTCTGAGTGCGGTGATAGCTGTGAAAGGAGAATACATGTAATTGTGCTGTGCTCTGGACTGCAGATGTAGAGCGTGATGAAAGACCTCCTTGTGGTCTAAGAAGGGTTTTGAAAGAATCCCTCGCCTGAAGGGCACTAGTGAGCAGATTAGATGTTTTGATGTAACAAACTGGGAATTTGGTGACAGAGAGAAAAAGTTTTTTCCTTTGAGATTCCCCACACCTGCGTCCATTTGGTCCATAGGTTAAGCTATTGATAAAACTTGATTTTATATTTATTGCTTAGAATTGCTTTTAGAGTTATTTGAAATGCCTGTTCTTACTTAGATTTCAATATTTCAACTTGCCATTGACATGACCCTTGATTACCTTGATCCTGGCTACTTTTAAAACATATTTTTTTTAGTTGTGACAAATAGTCTGTTTCAGTCACATCGCTTGCACCAGCCCAAAGGAGCCTGTCTGCAAAGAACACTGAGAACCCCTCTCTCAGAACATTATTCGTGTCCATTTTGGTACAGACAAAAAGTGGCTTGTCCTATTTGTGTCAGTAAAAAGCATTTTTTACCCCAAAAGGAAAAGGTTTGCTTTTGTAAATCCAGGATTCAGGGTCCTATTCTATATCATCCAGGAGTAACTGAAGTGTCTTTTTATGCTAGCTGGCAAGTACGTTATCATGTACAGTCCACGATAAAGAACAGGCTAACATACTGCTTAAGTGGTTTGTGGTTTGTTTAAGGAGCTGCTTTTGTTAAGATAATTCTGAATAGTTTGCAGTTTCACAAAGGTGGCTGGCTGCGTGTGGGCGTGCACCTTCTGAACATGGGGATTTGCAAAGTAGCAAAGCCAACATCGTTCTGTTTTGTTGTCATTTTTTTGCTTACATTGGTTGTTCATGGCCATAGACCTAAGATTTATGCTGAAATTAATATCTTTAAATCTGAGACAGAGTTTTTAGTGGTGCATGTGGTGCTTTTCTGCGTGTATTTTTTTCAGTTCTATTTGCTGAACCCTGGCACTCACTGCAACAGTACGAGGCTGATAGCAGGGGCTTAAAGAGGGAGGAAAAAGAAATACGTATGATTTCTGCAATTCTGTTAAGAGTCTTATAAATTAAGGAAGTGTGCAAACTTGTGCTTACTGATCATATGTGTTGACAAGACACGTCAGGTCAGACAGACCCGAGCACATCAGCTTCTGATTTGAGCAAACTAGCTGGGAGGTAGCTCCGTTTCAGAAACAGTGGGTTTATACCTCCAGAGTAATGTTTTGTGCTTTAATACTTCGTGAAGAGAATTCAGGAGAGGCAGAGTGTTTGACATAATGCGGTCACGAACAGTGTGAAGTTTCAGAGGTTGCACAGGTCGGCTAGAATTCGGAGTCATGACATCCACCACGAGTGGTATGTTAAGAGGCAGCTGTGAGATCTCTCCAGTTTCAGTGCTGCGCCTAAGTATTAGGGCCACTCTGCTTCTTCTGTTTACGTCTGGCTGTCTCTACACTTGTTGTTCATGACTGTATTCAGAATCCTTTTGCAAATTCTTGACAGGTACAACTGTTAGATTATTGTGTTAGATGTTCAGGCAATTGTGCTGTATGTTATTTGGGGTAACATATGTTGAGAGAGGCCTTTAGGTTCATTTTCGTATTTGCCAGTAGGCTATAATTTTGAAAAGGAATAGTCTGTATGTTAGACTGAGGAAAGCTGTGGGTTCACGTAAGAACTCCTAACTGTCATACAGATGCTTGCTTTGGACTCCCTCTGCATAAATAGTAGCCTGGGGATTTGATGTGGCTTCTGTATGAGGCTGTATCCTTACTGATTTATTAAGGGTCTGTGTACATATGGAAGTAAACATACTCTGTTTGAATAATTCAGTTGAATTCAAGTGAATACTTTCAACTTGCTGTGTGTGCCTAATAGAAGGGAAATGCTGGCAGCAGTAGGAATTCGGGGGGAACAGGAGAGCAGAAGCGTGAGGGAGGCCTGGCATGAATATTGGTGTCTCAGGTAGTCAGGTTGTGATTTGCAGACAAATGCAGCTCTGTTCTTTGTAAGAACAGGTAATCACTGTAAGCTAATATCCTCCTAATATCCTTCAAATATGTGAAAATGCAAAAGTATTTGCTTAAGTTATTATTTGCTTTCCATTACAAATGTAAGTGTTGGGGGTGAAAATTATCAACCTGAAACTAGATATTAAAAATATGACTTAGGCTTCATACACAGTTTGAAATCTTCTTGGTTACCTTGAGACATTGGCACATTGGACCAGCATTTTTCCATATCTTTTAACAGTTGGTCAAGAGTATGGCTATAAAACCATGGGAAGCAGTGTACCTAAAAGGTCAACCACTAACCTACGGTGAGGGAAGGAGACTGAGTTGGGAGCAACTGGAGTGGATTAGCGGGAGTTGCTAAATCCGTTGCTGATGGAGCAGTGCTGTGTGATCACAGCATTATGCTGTTCTCTCAGAAGGAGTTTTCTTTCTCTCTCACTTTGCTTGCAGCTTTATAATACCGCTTTTTCATTGAACTGGTTTTCATGACTGCTTATATACTTGTCATTCTGGAAGCATCTTTGAGTGAATCATAGCTAGTCCACAAAATTGAGGCTAGATAATAATCTTAGTTATGAATTCTCTCTACCTGCAGTAGTGTTTGTATGCACATCATAAATGGAGATGGTGGAACTTAATTTCCAAAGTTTCCCAAACACTTTCCACTATATAACCCTACTTTTAACCTAAATTTTTACTAAGCTCTTTAATCTTAAATTTTCCAATATAACTTGAGTTATATTACTAACAGGGAGAAAAAAAATCTATTCAGAAAAGCCCCAGAAATAAACCTCTGAAATATATATATATATATATATATATTTAATATGGTTTGGTCCAAGTTGTAAAGTACCAGAAAACTTGTAATGGATTAGTGACACGTAGTATAATTTTTCTCATACCAGCCTTATATGAGGGATATGCTTTCCACTCCTTTTGTATCTGGGAAATTTGCAGAATTCATTTGTATAAGCTAAGATTTCCTTCAGGTTCATATCTAGAATAATCATAGAATACAATTTGGAAGGGAACATGGGAGGTCTTCCTGTCCCTTCCATGCCAGAGTGAGCCTGTAGTCAGAAAAGAGAGAGAGGAAAACTTGGGTCAAGATTTTAGGGCAGGGAGCCTGGCGATGAGAGGAAAGGAGCTTGGACTAGGAACCAGTACTGGGTCAAATGGCAAAATGAGGGGAACAGAAGAGCGAGATCCATTGGGAAGATGTACCTTGGTCAGAGGAGGTAGATGTGCACATGAAGAGCTGGTAATTAAGGTAAAATTTGGTCGTCTTGGATAAAAAGATAGAGACCATGAACTGAGATGGTATTAAAAATGGTCAAGGAGCACTGTGGATGTTTTGTAAGTGAGGAGGGACTGGGAATCAGGATGATAGTAGGGCAGAAAGGGGAAGGGATTTGTGCAGCCAGTCTGGAGAACAAGCAGAAAGATTTTGGAAGGGCTTTGGACAGAAAGGTCTGGTCTTGCGTATGATGGGAAGAAAAACCTTTGTCCTCGAGAACTTATTTCCCTCTCCAGAGTCTGGAATTCAGCTTCATCGATCAGTTGTTCTGGAGAATATGATTTTCTCCCTGTTTCTGCCATTCAATCCTGTTCAAGATGCTATAGAAAGCTCTTCACTTCTGTTAGAAATACTTGACTTGAACTCCTGGCTCTGATTTCCAGAAGTGTTGACATTGATGTGTCTGAAATCAAGGGCAGCTTGCTTTGTACATGAAGTACTCCACATCTTTTAGCTCTTTCAGAAATAACACCTGAGGGCTTAGACACGTGTTTCTTGGCAGATGGCTTCAGTAGTTTCTGCCAGGTTTTACTGCACCTGCAGCAAGCAAGTGTAATCTTTGAGTGCACTCCGTCAGTGCAGCACCAGTCAGGAGCTGAGTGTAATCCACCTCTCGCTGGAGTAGGCTGCTGGATATTTGATAGTGTCTTCAATTGGGACCTCCAACTCTTCAATCTGTTAAATGCTGAACAGCCACTGTAAAATGAGGACACTTTTTTGTGAGGAGTTTTGGGTTTTGAAATGCAGTGCAGTTTGTGGGCCACAGAAGTGCTCTAGCAAGAGCTGCCGTAGAGCTTTCTTCCATGAGCATTGACTGTTTTCCAACTCTGCTTTCAGGAGTTTGTGGTGAACAATGCACCGGGCTTTGCAATTAGCTGTTAAATAAGTTGCACGTTTTGGGAAAGAGCACCCATTTTGTGTCATGAATGAGCAGCAGCCCTATAGAAAAAGTCTTTCATTACATAAGTGTGTGCTGTCATGATGTATGCCTGTAAGGGGCCCAGTTGGGACCACATAGCACTGTTCTGGCGTTTTACAGTTTCTGAATGATTACTAACATTGTTCAAACATTGCACGTAGTATTTCACGTGCAAGGTGAGACACTAGCATCACATCATTCTGCTTTCAAAAAGGACAGAGCCTGAATTTGGGCAGGTGGAACAGAGCTTTGAGGCCACCATCAGAAGCACTGACCATGTTTTTCACTCCCTGGGCTGTGAGGACAGCAAGGTTCGCCCAGCTTGCTGAGGGAAATGGCAGCCCAGGCCTCCGCTGCTAAGTGCTTGATTGTCCTGCTCTTTTAGGAAGAGGCTACTTGGCTGTCTTATAGCCTTCCTGTTGTTCAGTCCCTGCAGAGTTATCTGGTGTTTGATTAACCCCATTGCTTCTGCCAGAGTGAATATTGGTAAATGTCGCGTCTGTAAGAACTGTGCCCAGGCTGTAAAAATTAAATACACAGAGAACTGAAATATCAGCATATGGCTCTGTGTTAGCGATCACGAGGATTAGTGGTTAAGCTGGTATATTGTCCCTGCTTCACAAACGTTTACATTGACGTTGATGCCAACCCGTGTTGTGGAGACGCAAAGTGCGGTGTGTGGCAGTGATCTCGAGCTATGGCCCTATAAAACAAACCATAGCTATGCTAGCATTGCCAGTCCTAACCCATGCTGACAGGAACATTTCTTCCTTCAAAGAAAAAAAATGAAATGACTGAGGCCATTGCTGCTCAGTATTTTTACCCCTCCATGTCTGTTTGGAAACAGCCTGCAATGCTTACATGTTACCTTGCTGTCAGCTGAGAACGTAGAAAGTGAGTCTTGTAGGATGCTGCTGCTGCTGATGGTCAAAGATTCTGACAAATGTCAAAAGTTGAGCAATTGCAAACAAATGTTGCACTGTCAGCTCTTTGGTCTTTTGAGTCCAGTGTCCTTTGAAAAGACAAATCAGCTAGTGCTTTGTTCCTTTGTAATTTAACATGAGATCATTGCCAGCTGGGATGTAGATTTTTAACTTTTTATGTTCAACATATTCAAGTTTTAGAATTCTTGAAATTTAAGCAAGCCTGGAAATAAAATTATACTGATGCTTAAATAAAACCTGCCTTATAGGTTTTGAAATGTTTTGGAATGTTTTCTTGCTGAGCAAGTACATGAATAAATAAAATACACAATCTCTCTGTCTGGTCCAAAAATACAGGCAGTTCTGTGGTGGAAGGTAGCTTGAAAAGTCATGCTGTTGTCACAAAACTTCATCCACTGATCATTGTCCATAAAAATCAGTGGAAAAAGCTCTATACTTACAAATGGCCTCTGGATCTAACTTCTCCCAAGTGGGAAGAATGTGATAACTTTGTATTAAGCTATGCTGGGTATTTAAGCACCAGAATATTTATTTTTTGCAATACTGGTTCTCTCAGTGCAGAACCTTTCTCATTGGCAAGACACTTCTGAAAAGCTTGTTGATTGCAGAATGATTTGTTTAAGTTAGGGATACAAAATGGAGCTTGTTTTAAAGTCTTTGTGAGTTAGAGACAGTTTTCTGGAAACGTCCGCATTAAACTTTTGTAATTGTAACCATGAATGTCTACTGTGAAT
This sequence comes from Oxyura jamaicensis, assembly GCF_011077185.1. Taxonomy (NCBI): domain Eukaryota; kingdom Metazoa; phylum Chordata; class Aves; order Anseriformes; family Anatidae; genus Oxyura; species Oxyura jamaicensis. The sequence goes on along the minus strand of NC_048899.1, from coordinate 4,745,622 downwards.
AACAACAAAAGAATAATTGAAATATTTCTGGTTGTATTCTTCCTGAAACTAAGACACAATTAGTGAATAATTAATTGCCAGTGTTATGTCTTTGCATGCTTTCTACTGGCTGCATCCCAGAAGTACTGCTGATTTTTTTTTTCCCCAGTGGTGGAAAAAAATGAAGGGCTTCTTGCTATTGTCAAGCTCAAGTGGCAGAGAGCATGGGTTCTTGTGACAAGTCCAGAGGGTGACTTGGGACCTTCTCCTAGGTGTGTAAGCTGGTAGGGCAAGCACTGCTGGGCTCTTCTATGTCCACAGAGTTCTCAGTGAAGTGAAGTGTGGCCTAAAATTTGAAGTCTGAATAACTAAGCTGAGTTGTTAGTAAATTTTTAGTTATTTCCCTATTGTTTGGATCAATCTATGGAAACAGCAATTTTCCAGTATCCTAAACTTAACCTTGGTGATGTTTGTTAGAGCGGGATACATGTACCATGGTAAACAAACCTTTTTTTTTCATTGGAACACATTGTGTTTCACACGTTTATGGATGCTGCTATATATATATATATATTCAATATGAACCTCTTCAGAGCACTGAAAACAATCTGAAAAGCTATTGGCCAGCTTTTTCTCCCCATCTTCAGAGGAACTGCTTTTGTTTATTGAAACTCATTTTTCAATCTGCAGTATTTGGGGAAATAGATTGTGATGAGCTTGCTAAGATTACTCAACATGTTGTTCAGATAGTAGACATACGCACAGCCCCTAAACTAGACATTTTTCTTTGTGGATATTCTTGATCTCACTTTCACATGCTGTTTATTTTATCTGTTGCTTTACTTTTATTTTATTCCTTCCTGACTGGTCTAAGAAGACATTTCAGTGATTTGTAATAACAGCTCATAAGAGCCTGTTCACTTCTTTGAAGAGTTGTGGTGGATTGTGTCCAAGCGAGTGCATACCTCTCCCATATTTTTACATTCATTCCACCCTAGGAGATTAATTAATTTGTTCTTGGCACCAGTGCAGTTTTCATTTGCAGGTGTAAAAACAAAGGATCAACTGTGTTAGAAATCACCTCCTGGTTTGTGTTTGACCAAGTATTAGGTTAGATAAACTGAATATTCAAGAGTCGGGAAAATATGCAAGCATGAATTGAAGAAATTGAAGTGATCTCTTCATAGCTCATGATTGTGGCTTCCGGGTTTTCTGACAGATACCTTTCAGGTGAGATGCAAGGTAGGTGGGGAAGCGACGAAGTTCAGTACTAACACTTTTTTTGAGTACTCTGGAGTATACTGAATATCTACACCTGATCAGAGAAATGCGCTGATAGCACTAACAGGTAATCAGTCGTGTCGGGTACCTTATGCTGATAGAACTGATTTGTATTATATATCTGCTTGCCTGTTCCTGGATGAGAAACAAGATGACATTTGATTATGCTGGTTACACAGGACAAAGTCTATAAACACTCAGTAGTTCTTAGAGTTTTTCTTATCCAGATTCTGTCTCCAGAGGAGTGTTCCCTTTGATTTTGTGGTGATGGTAGCCACTGAAGTAGGAAACACATAAATTTTAAATTGTTAATGCCTGGTGATGCAGTTGTTTCAGCAGTCCTGGCAGTGTGCATGTTCATCTACAACAAATTTATCTTAGGGTCTCCGTAGGCAGAAAAAGTCTTCCGTATTCATCAACAGTGTGCTGTGCCCAAGAAGTCGTATGATTGCTGGTGGGTGGGGAAGCGTTCATTTTGCTGAATCAATTACGTGCTCAGGATGAGACTTGTAGGGCTGACTCGTTCGTGAGCAATAGAGTGTGTATGGAGTTCACAGAGTGCTGACCTGTGGTATCAGCTGTAGCCACTGAGTAGGAATATGATTGCTTTTATATCATGGTGTGATTGACAGGTGTAGCGATACTGTAGTGAAGATTGTTGCAGCTTATATAATGCATCTCTTTTGCCATCTGAATGCTTTCCCGTGCCACTTCAGGGCAGATGAAATGGCTCTAATCATGGAATAAAAGAGGCTAATCTTTGTCCTAGACCACTGTGTGTAAGATCTTTCTAACCAAAACGCCTCCACAGACTTGTGTCAGCTTTTGGTACTAATTTACATTTCCTCTGTGTCCCTTTTCTTCTTGGATTTTCTTTATCTCTCTTTTGCATGCTGCTTATTTTATCTCTTGCCTTACTTCTATTTCATTGCTTCTCTTCACCAGGTTAGATCACAGAATGTGCAGATGCAGTTGACAGGGCATTAGGTAGATAATGTTATGTCTGTTTAGTCAGAATGACATTGTCATTAGTGCTTTGAGAGAGAACAGAAATCTAGCTCTTTTGCTTTGGCAGCTGCTTATGAAAGTGGAATAAAAATAAAATTATACTTCTGAACTTCTACTTGGGAAGCCCTTTGCATGCATTGATGCATGTAGGTAGGCGAGTAAGGGCACATAGCAAGAGGCAGCCATGAAACAAATACCAGGACGCTTTTGCTGATGAGTTGACTTGCTCACAAACACCTCTTATCGTTCAAGATGAAATGGATTTTAATGTGTGTGTTTCCTGTTGTAATACAGCTGCATCTCTGATATGAGATGAAGAAGTGTGGGGTGGAAGGGCACGTGTTCGTGCGCTGTATCATGAGCAGTATTAAGCTGCATGGGTTATGCTGTCAGAGTTTGAGTGGCTGACAAATGATGCTTTGACACATGCAAAGTATCATAACTTACACTGACGATTCTAGATTAAAGTATTTCTGTGAAAGCAAAAATGGCTAGGTGCTCTGATGAGATGCCTCAGATTGTGAGCTTTGGTCTCTTAGCTTAATGGAAAGCTTGCGAATATCTAAGTAGAGTTTTTCAAGTAAATTCATGTCTATATGGAGGTGGTGTTTCAGGGCAGCATTCAGTGCATCTCCAGCATGTGATCAGGGATTCTCAATCATCGGAGTAAATTGATCTGTTGCATAAATTGGGAAACAAACAAACAAAAAACATAACACCCCAAACTACCCAGAAACGTGAGTTCTGCAGAATGAGCAGTGTATTGAAAGTCTTCTGAACTTCAGATTGGGCTCCTAAAGATACATTTCAGCTGTAATTGTCAGTGACAGAGACACATAAATGGGCCCTTTCTGCTTGCTCTTCTCACATGAGACAGGCAGTCGGCCTTCTTATAAAAGAGTCTGTATGAGCTCCACTTATTTGTCAATTTTTTTCTTCTGCCTTCTGCCTAAGTATAAAATCCTAAATTTCAGTACTGGCTTTGTGAAAATCATCAGAATCGTCCAGTTAGAGTGAATACTCTTCCCGTGTCTTGTTTATTGGGAAAGAAGAGAGGGGATGAATAGAAAACTGTTGTTTATATCTATATTCCCTGTTTACCCTCACTGGCATGCCAAATATTGAATGAAAAACTGCCTTGTCAGTCAGTTATTTATTTATTGAACAACGCTGGTGTGATCTTATGGGTCCATAGTGCTAGGCTAATACCCTACAAACGGTGTTCGTTTCAAGCTCTGTCTTGGCATCGCTAACCCCACCTGTAGGATTAATGCAAGATTTTATTTGCTTCCCCTCCTCCCTTTTGCCTTCTGTGTTGATTTACACAGTAGTACTGGGTGCTTATTATGTTCAACAAGGAAAAAAAAATGTTATTTTGCAATGGAAAACCACAAATAACTCTACTAACCAGTATACAAAGATGTTACCTAACAGCCTCAATTAGCATAACACACAAAATCCAGATCAAATACAGGAAAAGATGGACTGCCTTAGCCTTGGATTTGCTGCTGTCGCTGTATTTTATGGTGATGGATTCATTTGGCAGGTCTGCCAGACAGCTGAGATTCAAATGGTTAAAGAATAAATTCTCAGTTTTAATCTTTTTCAAGGAAAAAAAAAAAAAAGAACTTTTGGAACCAAGGTAGTAATTAGTTTGAAGCAGCACAGATTAGCCCCACTTAGAGTGGAATTTAATTATTTGAAAGAAATTAAATTAACAGAAACGGAGTCTGCTGAGCTTGGGTGGGGGAGGGTTGAGAGCAGGGTTTTGTGCCGAAATCCAGTGGTGAACATGCTCCCCACTTTGGATGTCAGTGAGAGAAGCACAGGGCTTTCATCTTGCAATTTGGCACCGTGCAAAGACAGCAAGCTGTGGGGCCAGGGGGGGCTGTGCCCTGCCTGGGGTCACCTGGGGTAGGGTGGGCGCAGCTGGCTTCAGGTTTGTTGCTGGACCTCCAGGTGAAATAAATAAATATAGTTGCCCAAAACACCTTGTTTGGGGGATGAGGGGGGCTAAGTGCAGCCATATACCCCCCCTTTTTTTCCCCCAAACTGTTGCTGCAGCTGTTGCTTTTGGGCTTTGGCATGCAAAGTGCAGTGTGTCCTATCTCTGGTGGGTGGGTGCCTTAGGTTTCAAACCACATTGCTGTCCTGAGCTCTGAAGAATCCCTTGGATTGGTGGGACTTAAGCTGTTTTTCTGTTGGGACAGTAGGTTTGCATTTTGCAGCTCTAGTAAAGAGGAACCTGACTCTGTCTGAAAATCTTATATGAATTTGCAATGTGGTTTTGGCATATACTTTAAAAGGAGGAAAGTAGGTTCAGATTGGTGTGTTTCCAGTGCTAGGCCGTTTTAAAAATTCACGGATAATCTTTCCAAATTTCTCTTGCCATCTTTTCACTAAGCAAATTGCTGGTGTGTGTTAGCCAGCCAGCCAGACTGTGGCAAAACAGTCAGCAAACGGGCCCAAAGTGATCAAGCCATCCGTAATGTATTACGAAACCCTCTGCGTTCTGGTGGCCGCAAGAATGAAGCTGGAATGTAAACTGCATGTGAAAGAGCAGAGCCCAGCTGGCCCTGCTGCTCCTCGGAAACTTACTGAGCTGTTTTCAAACCAAAAGGCAAACTTGTAGGGGAGTAGTGACCCCAGCCTTCTTCCTTAGCCTCTTACGTGTCGGGGTGGGAAGGACAAAAAAGGCTTTTCTTGACATCTTTCATCTTCTGGGCTGGGTTTGCACAAGGAACTGGTAATCCTCCGGCCTCTCAGGGTCATTCTCCCTTTTTCTTGGAGGGAAAGGGACTAGGATCCTTGGGATGCACCTACTTTTTAATGCCTGGCTGGGGAACCTGGCCGTGTCACTGTATAATTTTGTAGCAGCCTCCTTACAGCAGTATGGGCGCTGCTTCCAGTACCGAGCGCTGAAGCTTTGACCCGATGGGCTTTATTAAGTGCAGTCATAGGTAGACAAAAGCCACGTCTGCAGGCTTTTTTATTTACTATCTGCAAATAACCCTACTCTGCAATTTGTTCATTTCGCTGTGAATGAAAGAGCGGATGTTTTGATTTGAAAAGGGAATCTTATTTACAAGGCAGAGTACAAACAAGCTGCGGGAGGAACGCCGCCTTGGAAAGCAGAGCAGCCCCACCAGCCCGGCTTGCAGGAGACACTTCTGGGGCACAGCAGTACCCTGGCGGTGACAAGTGTGCAGGTATTTTTAGAAGGGCTTCCAAAGGGCAGCCTGCTGTGTGGCAGTGTGTTTCTGGTCCTACATTATGCAAAAGGCGGTATGTTCCCAGCTCTGCCCTCCTCGTGTTTCAAGTTGACAGCCTGCCTTTATCTGCTCCCCATGAACCCCTAACTGGCACGGCAAACGGGAGGCTGGGCGATGACAGAGCTGGCTTTCCGCCTCAGTTTCCTTCTAAATGGCATCAAACGGCAATTGCTTTCGTTTTGCACTGCAGGAAGAGCAAGATACAGAGTTCGGATTTGCTCTTCCCCCACATCATGTGGGTGGGACAGATGGAACAGAGCCAGAAGAATTTGGCAACGCAGCAGACTGTAAAGGGAATAATCTGTTTCTTCTGATGATGGATGGCACTTGGAAGGCAGCTGAGCCTGAGAGCCATTTCTCGTGCTAAGACTCTGTGATGTGCAGGTCAGCATTTGAACAAATCCAAGCCTTTAAGTGCAAGCTAATAGCTTGCCAGGTTGTGCCTGACAAGCAGCGAGCAATTCTAGTTTAGTTTGTGGGCGTGTGGGTTTTTTTTCTGCTTTTCTCTTTTCTGTCCTATTTTTTTTTTTTTTTTGGTGGATTGTAACATCCAGTAATTTTAACATTTTCTGAATTGCACGATGACTTGTTTTGAAGTTCAGAAGTACCTTAAAGAAGACTCAGCTAATAAGGAAATCCAGTTTTGTTGCCTAATACAGTAAATTGCTTTCATGTCTAGAGAGCAATTCTATTTAACTCCTTTTAAAATATAGGTTAAAAAACATACTGCAGCTTATTACCACAGCTGAGCAGGTGTTACAGTCCTGGCCCCTCATTTTTCTAGTGGCCCTTGATACTGACAGCAGGCTGGGACAGAGCATCTCTGTGTGCTGCCTTTAAAGCACTGGCTGTGCGACACTGACAGTGAGATCTGAGGGGAAAGTCTGTAGTGGAGAAAAGCCACATCCATACAGGGTATCAGTTGTAAGAGGAGCTTCCAGCCTAATTTGACAGGCGCCAGTCTTCACTCCTGGAGAGCTGGTACTGTCATGCTTGCCTCTGGTTTTAACAGAGTTCTGTTAAAGAAGACTGCTGGTGGAAAGGCTTCCTGGTAAATATCCAAATACCGAACTTAACCTCGGAGTTTCAAAGCTGGATCTTGAAGAAATCTAACCTTTGAAAAGCTGCTTTTATTTGGAGTTAGAGTATTAAGATACACGAAGAGTTTTGTATTGAATAGCCAATTGATATACTATCTATATAAACAAGAATGTCCCAAAACATTCATGTCCCATTGTAAAACATGGATTTTTCTCCTAGGAGATAAAGCTGTGAGACTTAGTCACTAGCATGCATGTTATTTACTGCTCTGTGAATACAGGAAATTCTCATCTTTAAACTGGCTTTGGTAATGTTAGGTGCTGTGCTGTGTTCTGCTTAAACAATTAGGCCTTGGTAACTGCTCTCGCTGTGACAATGTAACGTTATTAGCTAAAACCTGTTAACTGCACAAATAGGCTTTGTGAGATTGCATTATTTAAGCAGTAGAAGCTTGACAATAAATATATTTTAGTGTCTGAAGCTCACTGTTATCCACTAGATTTTTATTTGATCATCACAAAGCTGGAGTTTGGTTTTATGAGAATGTATTGACACAGTCATCATGAATGCAACCTTTTCATCTTTATAAAAGTATTAATAGCCAATATATGTATTGAAATATTTTTCAAGACATAGACATGTTTGTATCTTCACACATGTTCACTATATTCAGTTTTCTTAGGAATATATAAGATTAGCAATGGGCCTTAATAAAGCATTTAGGAACATAAAGTCTTTTCACTTCCTTACCGTCCATGAAGATACACAGTATTCTTGTAGCATGCACTCAAAGTCCAGCTTTAATTTGATAAAACAATAGCACTACTACTGCTACTTCGTTACTACTAAGCACATCAGGTCTGTAAAAGGCAAGAATCTGTTTCAGATTCCGGATTCTGCTCTTCTTGTGACTTGAGGAATTGCCCGATGTCATGATCCCATAAAATCTTGTGACAGTCCAGACTAGAGAGCGGTGGCTTTTTTTTGTTTTGTTTTGTTTTTCTGTATGCAGAGCCAGGTGTCTGCACAGAGAAGCAGCAGTTGGTTTTGTCCTCACGTATTTGTTCAGCACAAGTTGGAGAACAGTGGCTTACATCACTTAGCCTGAAAGAGACAATTTAGCTTAATGCCAGACACAGTGTAAGGTGTTCACTGTACAGTTATTCAAGATATCTGGTGTCCTGGTTTCAGTTAGGACAGTTATTTTCCCTCCTAGTAGCTGGTAGGGTGCTATGTTTTGGATTAAGATGAGAAGAGTGCTGATAACATGCTGATGTTTTAATTGCTGCAGAGCACTGCTTATACTAAGCCAAGGACTTTTCAGCTTCTCACTCTGTCCTGCCAGCGGGCAGGCTGGGGGTGCAGCAAGAGCTGGGAGGGGACAGACCCAGGACAGCTGACCCCAAGTGGCCAAAGGGGTATTTCATACCATCTGACGTCATGCTGAACAATATATAGGGGTGGCTAGCCGGGGTGGGGGGGCCGGCTGCTCGGGGTTGGGCTGGGCATCGGTCAGCGGGTGGTGAGCAATTGCATTGTACATCACTTGTTTGTACATATTAGTATTATTATCATTATTATTTTCTATCTTAATAAACTGTCTTTATCTCAACTCACAGGCTTCACTTTCCTGTTTCTCTCCCCCATCCCAGAGAGGGAGGGGGGAGGGTGAGCGAACGGCTGTGTGGTGTTTAGCTGCCAGCTGGGTTAAACCACAACATCTGGTTAGTAATTGAATATGCTGGTGTGATTTAATCAAATCATGTAAAAAAAAAAAAAACAACAAAAAAAAAGTCCCTAAAATCAGGGGACTGCCAATCTTATTTATTAGAGCCTTGCTCATTCTTATCTCCAGAAATGTATTGATCAGATGGGCACATGAGAGATAAGGAAATAACTCAATAATGAATCTTTGTAGGAGAGATCAGGCAAAAAAAAATATAGATATGAATACCTTCTGTGTAGATCTGGTATGCCCATGGTGGGAAGTTATCAGCTCTGGAAACTTAATTGATTTATGGGAAATAAATGGTGAATAATGCCAGATGAACAGCCAGTAGGTTTGCTTACAATATGGATGTCAACCTCCACAGAATGTAGAAATAATGAACATATTCATGTTTTATGTGCAAAATTATGTTCTCTTTAAAAGTAAAGTAAAAATCTAGACTGTATTCACCCAATTCAGAATGACCCTTGGAATCTTTTTTTTTTTTCTTTTGCTCTGCACTTGAAAGACAGAGTGATACTGCCAATTTTAAGCAAGACAGCAACAGATGGATGATGCTATATATAATTTCCATTCAATTCAAGTTTACTAAAATCTTTAGAATTTCCCTCCAATTTTTAGAGAACAAATCCAGTACAAGGAGAAGGGAACGCAACAAGGTCACACGTCATTTCCACAACTGTTTTTCATAATTACACCTTTTGTTAAATTGATGCTCCGGACTTTGACTTTTTGCTAATGTTGTGATGTTTTCTTCTCAGGCAGTTAGGCAAAGCTGTGTTATGCCGCTCGATTGCTTGATTGGATAAGGCATGCAGTTGCCTACCAATAGCTCCCTTGGCATTGCCGTACCATTACTCAGTGTGATTGGGTGTACCGGTTCTGCCCTAATTTTATAAACGAAACGGATGTTGGCTACCTACTTGAGCCAAGTCCTAAGTTAGCCAAATATTACCTAAGGATTATGAAAATAACTGTTCTGTTTTGCATTTGCACCCAATGCTTTCTGCAAGCGTTTAATGTTGTTTCAGATACTGGATATGAATCGGGTAAGAAGCTGTGTGAGCGCATTTGCTGCCTGGAAATAGTCCTCATTTTTCTTCTGCGGTGGCTCGGTATGGCTGGCATTTTTCCTAGCTGCAGCTGTGTGTGCTGGGATGTGGCTGTGTGCCCACACTCTGAATATGACAGTCCCAAGCCATGTTTTCCTGTCAGTTCAAGGTTTTTTTCCAAGGTAAAGCCCCCATTGTTCACCAGCCTCATTGTGAGTCTTCCTGGAAAGTTATGAGGAAGGAATGCGTTGGCTTTTAGCAACTTTGTTTCCTGAGACTTTGAAAAGCTGTGCTACTTGTAGGTGGTGGCATGGGTGGTCGTTCACCCTGTGTCCCCCTGTGGCAGATAATGGATGCTTGCCCTGCTGCGCAGCAGTGTGTATGGGAAAACATACTGACCTGTTGCAGCAGAGTGGGTGGGTGCATAACCAGACTGTCTTGACAAGGAGTGCCCATTTCTTTCAACTTCTGTGAAAGAAGGGTTCATCCATAACAGAATTACAACAGGAGAAAGCTGTAAACCAGTGTAATTAAAATTATTTACTGTGAGATCTCAGTAGGGATGATGACAAAACAACAAAACCCTGGCCTAGACTGTCACTATTACTTTGTGTTAGACCCATATAATCTGATAGCTGTCCTGGGAGAAGGAAAAAGAAAGTTGGCATTGAGCAAAGTGCTTTATGTCTAAATCATAAACAGACTTTGGATTTCTTCAAAATAGTTGGCACTAGCCAAAATATTTTGTTGCATGGAACCTTTCAGGGGGTAAGTGGTTTTGAGTTGAAGGAGGCCTTACTTTCCACCTAAATCCAGAGGCTTAACCTAGGGAACTCTAGTCAGCTGACAATATCTTAATGAGCATTTTCGGTAATGCAGGTGAAGTAACTCATTATTCCTTAATTCTGGAAGAAGATTATTTCAGTTTTTTAGATTTTAGTTGTTGTTGAATTTCTGTCATCTGTGCTACAGTTTCTTCAGTTACCTGATTATTTTGTAGGTAGGTGTAAAGCTCCAAATCACTTGGTCAGGTGGACTGCTGGCTAGGTTATTGTTTCATGGCTTTTAATAATAGGCTTAAGTGCTCTGTGGTGGTAGCAGTGGCTCAAAATGTGTTAAACGGCTGAGGAGGTAGGCATAACTTTGGCCAAAGGAGCCTGAAATGAGAGGTGATTCCCATGGAGTATCTCCCTAAGTTGCTAAGTGTGGCGGGATTTCCTTTGACTGGTGCTTTCAGCCACATAGAGTAAGGGATGCTAGCTGTACGTTGGCTAGACTCCTCGCTGGAAGGACCACACGCAGTGTTCAGCCTGGCGGAGAGCTCTGAGGAAACCAGCAGGCAGGGCCATCAGGGAGACTTGGTAAAAATGTGGCCAGCTTCGCTGGACTGGCCTACAGTAAAGGAGTGGCGGATTGCTTGAAATACTGCACGGAATAAATGGATCCCAAGGAGCAAAGGTACAGACTTGTACAAGACAGGGTTACGGAAGGTAACTGCTGTGCAACATCACTGCTGCTCACCAAGTCTAACACATGTCTGAAACTGTGCTGGTAAGGACAGAGGGGAAAAAAAAAAAAAATTCTTCTTTCTGTGTGTATGAAGACAAATTTGAAGAAGCCACAAAATAATTGTCTTCCAAATAACTATGCAAACTTGAGATCTACACTATACTTTTGTATGTACTGATATTTTGTCTGGTTTCTGGCCATACCTAGAAGAGACCCCATTTAGTGCTGCATCCCTGCTGATTAACATAGATCTCTCCCCTTGTAGTAGTAGGAATAACAGCAAGAAATGAAACAGAATTTGTTTTCTTATCAGAGTAATTACTCTTATCCTAACCTCACTAGGTAACGTGGTTTAAATTTAGCACTTGACACTCCCAAATTTCTTGTCTTACCTGACACAGTTAAAATTGTCTTTTTTTCAGTGCTAGATATTCTCCGTCCTTATGGAAATTAAGGCTGGGATTTCCTTTCTCTTTTTGTAAAGAGAAGGTTTAGAATTGTAATTTCAAGGGTACTTTAATACCCACATTTTGTAGCCATGGATTTTTGTGAACTCAAGTGTCCAAACAAAGAATTACAGGGCTTGCCCAGTGTGCAGTGCTTTTAGAAACCCTGGGCTGCTCTATCAAAAATAAAATAAATAAATAATTAAAAAAGGGGAAGAAAATAATAATAATAATAATAATAAAAAAAAAACAGCTATTAGCTGCAGTTAAGAGGACACAAGTGAAATATTACCCCTCTCTCAAGGCTGCATATGCAACGTAATGAGAACTCCATGCATTATGAAACGTGAAATCCCAGGGTTGCTAACAAAAAAAACTAGCTTGCATTCCAGTTTGGCATCTCCTTTGGAATTTCATGAAAAGTTACACTTTTAGGTAATAAAAAAAAATCTGTGCTTGGGTAATTGGAATTGCTTGGGGGTAAATGAGAAGTGAAAATGTATCAAGTGTTAATTGAAAGCAAAATAGCTCTGTGTGCAGCAAAGTTACTTAAATAGGTAGTTGTTTTGACCCATCAGTTCTTCTTCTTGCTATGCACTAAGACTTGGATAACAACCATGGAACACCTCTTCTGTCATTTGTACAGTCTGAAAAGAGAAACATCTTCCAAACCCAGTAGCTTTTTTCTCTGATAAGGCTGTTCTGAAAAAGATCAGGAATAGAGGGAGGCGAGGTGAAACAATAGAGCGCTGCTACAATGTGGAAGGCTTTGTAAGCCCTCATCCCCCTCACATCATCCCCCTCTGTTCTTGAAAGTAAGCAGCAGCCTGAAGTTCGCAGTCATCATGTGTTTGTTTCAATTTTTGTAAAAAGTGCGTGCATCTTCAGGTTTCCTTAAAATAAGCTTGTTAGGGTCCAGTGTCATCAAGGTGAAATGAATCTCGGCAGCTGCGTCTGATCAGGAATTGTTATCTGAAGTCTCCCTGATGGCATGTTTCATGCTGTTTAGTTGCTAGATCTTCGTGTTCTGCCAACAAATGTGAAGTTTATATTCCAAACTGCTTTCTTTCTTTTTTTTTTTTTTAAGAGAAAAGTGTCGGTGTTTTTGTTTTATAATGGAATAGCAGATTCTACTGATGGTAGTGTTCTGGTATGCAGGTACCGTGGCCACTTCGTTTCTAATGCGTATGTTATGGCAAGTTTGACGATGTAGGAAACCACGGAGCTGGAATTAAATTTAATGCACTTGTTGCTCTCGCAAAATCCAGTTTGGGTCTCCGTCAGCCTTATGTTAGCGGTGTTAAATAAAACAGGTGATCTACAGCAGATGGTACTGCTGACTGTGCTGCCATTCAGAAGATACGTGCTTCTGCTTCACAAGTCTCAGCTGGGCCAGCTGCTTTGTAAACTACATTTATTTGAGTATTTTCCATTGTTTAGTGTTCTCCAGAAGCTATCAGTAACTTTTTTTCAGCCCCTTTCAGGTGACTGTGAGCTGTTCTGATGCTTCTGGTTGTATCAGCATTTGTCTGTACCAGGAAAGTTTTGAGACCTGATCGATCACCTACATCTGAAATAGTTGTTCTCCAAGGAGCCTTCTGTCTTCTGTGACACCTGTGAGCCTGGATTGCATGTGTGTTGTCAGTCTTGACTATTTGCAAGAGGTGGTGAATGATGTAACACCAGTACAGAGAATGAAACGTAAATGATCTCTGCTTGCCTATGTCTCAATGAAATTTGATTCTAAGGTACAGTCTGAACCATGATGACTGCCTGAAGACCAAGCTGTTTAGAAATTGAGTGACTGTAGAAAAGATCCATAAAATTGTGGAAAAGATCGGCAATTAGGGACTTTATGCTCATCAGAAACAAAAATGAGAAGTGCCCCTGCTGTATTGGAAAATAGTGGGTAGTAATGCAGGTGCTCGTTTGGAGGGAGGCACGTAACAGGAGTCAATCACCAAGGCAGGTGCTGGATAACTCACTTCAGAGACAAGGCATATGTTTTCATCTGGGAGGATGATTAACCTGTTTAACAAACTACCATTTGGGAATGGCACTCTAGCCATCCTTTGAATGTTTAAATTGAAACTGGAAGCTCTTGCTTTAGCTTTTCAGATGTGGAAATTTTAACTAAGTGAAATTTAATGGCCTTTGACAGGTACAGCAGGTAATCTTGGTCCTTAAATCCAGGAATGCTCCCCCTTCCTAGCTTTGTTTTCGTGATATGTTGTCAGCAGATGTGTACAGAACAGTCTCATTTGCTTAAGTGCTTTTTGCTAAAATATGATGTGATCTTGAGGTCCAGATACAAGTTCCCCAAATCACTTCAACTGCTCATCTGTTGAACGTAGAAGCTTCTGCCATCTTAGTAAACACCTTCAGTAGGTAGTTTCTCTTTGATTTGTGCTTCTTGCTTTTGTCATATTGTTCAAAACTTAATCTCCTGTGTTGTTATTTGAGAAAAAGGCATTTTTCAGGATCATGGCAGGTACAGATTCATTTTGTTCTTCCTGTCCTGATAAGCCATCCTGCAAGGAAGGTTTGGCCTTTAACTTACTGGTATCGTAAGTTGGTGTTATTTATGGCTTCAGGCTGCACCCAGATCTATTTTGGTGTCTTCACCGATGCATTGGGATAAAGCTGCTAGAGCACTCTGGTTTATTAGCACCGTGGGCACTCCTCATGCTTGCGGGGTTGAGAACGCAACTATATTTTTTTACACAGGACTTGGGAAATCTAGGGGATGGCACGTGCTACATTACCTTTAGGTTTTTCTGTGTAGTGGAAGAGTTTCATTCCTGCTGTATATTGTAGAAAAATCTTGATCTAAAGAGTCCTGGAGTGTTGTTGTTGTTTAAACAGGCATGACCTGACTTTAATAGGCAAACTGCCAAGGTAGGTGTCACAACTGTGGTCAGGTCCCCTGCCTTGTGGCAGAATGACCGCTGTGGCGAGACTGAGTTGTCTTCAGATGACTTTGAATTTTCTTTCCATTGGATTTGCTGTGTGTTTGCATTCCTTTTTTTGTCAAGAGTGTGCAGATCAGGGTCACCCAGTGGCAGAAGGGAGGCATCTTCATCCCTTTAGGACAAGCAAGCCTGCTGATGGGAGGGGTGTTTGCCGAGCCACTGTGACACCTGCTGAGTGCTGCATGAAGTCACAGCTCACACGAAGTCTCAGAAACTGCAGTGACGAACAGAGAGAGCTGGCAAGACCCCAGAGGCTACGGAAACTATAGAAGGGACAAGAAACAACTCTGCTACTTTGCAGACTCACAGACCTACCACCTTGACTCAGTTAGAAGACATTTTAGGAACGGCTGCACGGAATCAGGTGCTGGCTTTGTGCTGTCCTGTTTGTGTAATAATTTTCTTCCTTGGTGTTTGTCAGAGAAGAGTGTGAGAATAAAGTAGCGCACAGTACTTCTCTCTTCCTGATCTGTAAGTCAAGGACTTCATGGGCCGGAGATGAATTCCTTAGTGCTTAAGTGACCTTAGTGGCCGTTTCACCCTGATAGGTCTGCCCAGACATACTTTTAAGTACTTGAAAGTTTTGAGCATGCAAAAAGCATAAGCTTTTATCAGTGTTCAAGCTGGAAACTCTGTGTGCCTGTGTATTGAATGCACAAAGGGAACTTCTTGTTATAATGGCATAAATACAGTTGCCAAACACCAGAAGTGAGCTGTTTCTTTCAGTGTGTAGGTTTAAATTGACTGCTGAAGGGGTTTTGAATATATTTCCCTGATTTCACAGGGGCCAGCTACATGATTAGTGGACATCTGTTCAATATTTTAGCACAGCAGTTGAAATAATTATTGTATGATCCTAGGTGTCTATTCTTTAGAGCTTAATTTGAAAAATCATGCCCTTTAAAAATATATATATATATAATAAATTGCTAAACTATGTTCCTGTTACAAATGATTGATGTAGGGGAAAAAGAGGCTCAGCAATCTCACTGGTTACACGCATTGCTACATGCTATGTTTTCCAGAGAAATGGCAGGTTGCTTCAGGAATACCTCTGAAGGGACTTCTCAAAAGGAAATTGAGCACAGCGATGTAAACTCGAGTGTCATTCACTTGAGTGTCATTCTATGGGATAGGAAATCTAGAGGATAACTTAACTGTGAGAGGATAGAGGTATTGCAGCAGTTGTTTCATTTCATCAAAACTCAAAGCAGTGGCAATGTTCTCCAGTCCTGTGAACCATAAAAAGTGAAGTTGTACCATTTTTTCAAATATGTACCATGTTTTTGTAGAACACTGTCACAGGCATGGAAAATCCTATAGAATTAGCTCATGAACTTTGATTATATATATATATATTAATAAAAATTTGTAAGAATTCACTTTCATATCGGTCAGTCTCATCCACGTAAGCACAAGTTTTAACTGGGCCTTTCTGAATTCAGAGTATTTGCTTATATTAATTTGGGAAGGTCATGCCTCACTTGGCTTTTGGAATATTAGAATTTTATGGAAGATTTACTATTAGGTTTGCTCTTTTCACAATATTCAGTTATCCCACAGATGAGGCCCCCAAAATTCTAACACTCTGAAAGGGTAAAGTGGATATGCTTCAGGAATAAGTGGAACAACCACGTTTCTGGTTTGTACGGAGAGATTTTATTCCAAAAAGGAGGAAGCAGGGAAATAGGTTTGTGTCCTGGAAGGTATTTGTTATGTGAGCAGAGAAACCTTAAAGCGTTATATAGCAAATACCTTACCAAGAAGGAAGGATTTAATAAGTTAAAACAAATGCCAAGGTTAGACACTATATTACTGTTATAGATCCAGCATTCACAACTGATCCAGCAACTGTGGCACGGGGGGGGGGCAGGTGGATAGCATAGGCAATATGCAAAATGAGCCAATTTAAAATCCCTTATCTTAGAAAAATTATGGCTATAAGAATGAGAATGGTTATACCGAATGAGACAATTTTATGTATTATAGAGTAAGAAAGCCTCAAAAGCATGCCTTCTAGATTTTTGTCTGTATTTTGCCCTTTACCAGTACAATTCAGTACGCTGCCTGTTTTAACTGTTATCACTTGAATTGAGCTTTCCCAGTAGCAGTTCTGACATGTCTATCTTTGATATGATCACAACGTTGCTGTTTCTTGCAATAAATCTTTTGTTCAAATCTCCTCACCATTTGGTTTATGTTTGCATCATTAAAGACTGTCCTGCTTCAGTACAATTATTTATGGTAGTGGTATAAATCAGGTACACAAGGGTGTCCTTGGGATTCTGGTTTCTTTACAAGTCTGTCTTTAGAAACCCCATTTTGACACGTGTTCATGTAATGTGTTATTTTACTTCTCCAGATAGAGCGAATGAGAAGTGCTTTTCAGATCAAGGTATCTTTATGGTGATGATTAACATGTTTGTGTCAGTCACCTCAAGTTTTATTCATGATCATGTAATTTGTCTGTAAAAAAAAATATAAATCCCTTTTTGGACCTAGAAGTCTGATTTAGATTATACTTAGATAGAGAAAAAGGCTCCCATCCACTTGTCCCCGTGTTCCAGCTACCTGTCAGGGGAGCTTAGCAGTTATCCAGGGGCTTTAATGACTTCAGATGACATGCAAGGCATTTCCCACTGAGGCTCTGCAGGTCATCAGTTTCCCTTTGCTACGAGCTGATGAGAGGGCTTCATGTCTCCTTCCGCCTTGCTGAGATAAATCAGCGTCTTCTCTCTGTTCACCCAACAGCCTTGCTCAGGGCTGATGCTCCGTTCATAGTTCTGGAGGAGGTTCTGAAAAACCTTAGCTGTTGCCCCAGTAAGAGGGGGTTGGGGCACAGATGTGCGTGTGACCTTGAGTTTTAAGAGCTATGGTAAGCGTTCTCTTACAGAATAGAAAATAATCAGATGAAACGTGGGTAGGCTATCTTTCCTTCATTTAGCTTCCCATATTGATATCATTAATGCCTTGATATCAGCTCTTGTAGTTTTTGCAGTTCATTTTCTGCTGGACTAGCTTCTAACTAACTGGGGCAAATTGGACTTAACTCAAGAGGCAGTAATGTCAGTAAAATAAGTGATAATTCTGCTAGGATGTTCTGAAGCTTACCTGACCAGTTTTAAATTGCTGATTTCATCTTTTGCTAGTCTGTGCTATATATCTCATATCCTGGGTTTTCCTGAACGTGTATGTATGTTTTTCCAGTTGGGTTGCATTTCTCTTGTTGTTGGCTGTATAGTTGTTACTGTGCATTATCAAAAGGCCAACTACATTTTTGCAGTTGGTCCCGGCTTTAGGGAAGGACTGCCTGTTTGCTGGAGAGCTGTGTGCATTATATACAGCCTCTTCGTAATGTATTAAAAATGCTGTCCATGTTTTTCCTCTATGTGACAAGAATGAGTTGTGGTTTTGTACCTATATAAGAAGTATTTGCTCCCCACTGCAGAGTTAGGTTGGTCCTAATCTGAAACCAGAAGAATAGAGATCACATTTTATTTTATTTATTTAATTTTGTTTAAGTAAGTATTTTCTGGAAAAGTGAATGCAGCCAAAGAAGACAAAGCTCGGATAAATTCCTACAGAGCTGTTGAGGGAGCTGGTGCTGAGTCTGGAGAAAATCCCCTTTGAATGGGTTCTGCTATTATCCCCTTGGAGCTGGGGTTGGCTGCATGGGCTTGCAGTGTGCCCAGGCCTAGTGGCTATATCGCGGCCACATCACCGCCCATCCCACCCTGTTCTGTGGCAACCCTCAGCAGTGATTTTGCTTGGGATAGTACAGCTGGATTTTGGGGGCCAACATTAATGTTTGAATAGAGGAGCTCTATTACCAGTTTATAGCATTTACTGTGTATTTATATGCTTTGTAGAATCCTCAGAATGGTTTTTACCTACTTGGCAATTGTGGTTTTAGTCATTACGTACGCATGTAAAAATTGTCCAGACATAACTTGTAATGAAATATTAGTCCTCGTGGAAGTGAATGCCATATTGTGTCTTAACAGAATTCATGAAACAATAGCGAGACTGTAATTCTGTAGCGCAACTTGAATTGTATTCATACCTTTTTTATTTTATTGTATTATGGCATATTACAGTGTGCCTCTGGGATGAAAATGCACTGTGCATCGTAAAGAATTTCTAGCACAGCCTGGAGAAAAGCAGAAATGGAGTGTGCAAATGAGTACATCAGGCTTCTAGCCTCTATAATGCTCAGTGGGAAAGTGAATGGCTACGGGCTGGAACCTGACTCTGTTTGAAGCAGATACACTTGTAAAATGCCATGAAGAAGGGATGTTCTTTGCTTTTTCTTTTTATCTATCTGTCTGCATTGCTAATTATAAATGAAAGTGTACCTTATACATTTTTTATCTGGTCTGGAAAAGGATTGATCCAAGCCCTAACCTGGCAAGAAGGTAATGATGAGCTAAAGTGATATGATTTAAAATTAATGCTTCAAAGACTATGGACTAGCAGTGAAGGCTTTGAGAATATAACGTTTGGCTTCATACAGCCAGTATTAGATTTGGACCTTTCTACAATGTATTTGTGTTTAGAGATGATCTAGAAACAATATCTTCCCCTGTTCAGACGAGTGTTTGCCAAGTATGGCATCACCAGGACTCCATCATACAACATGATATTATAGTTGTGCTTAATGGAAATTGTTAAATAGCTGTTGCTGCCCAGCTCCAGCAATAGCAGTCTGTTACAGAGCACAAAACGCAAGGTACCTGTAGCAGTGACATCCAGAAGCTGTGGATTACTGCAGGCATCGGTGTTCCATCATCAGCCAGTGTAAGTTGTGCTTTCTGTCATCCCAACACAGAGAGGTTTTAACCAGGAAAGCAAGGGAGGGAAAAATGAAAGATGTATGGCAGCCTGTAAAACTGTCTTTTAATCTGTGCTTCTCTGAACATCTGCCATCACGTCTGCCACGGGATTGTTGATTAGATATATAGCATATTAAAAGAATGCTGTACGGAGGGTTGTGTTTCTTGTATTTATCCTCTAGATTTTACTTTGCTTGGAACTTTTGGCAGAGGTGTTTAATCCTATTAAGGGGTTTGATCCAGGGATAGTTTTTGAGCTTCTTATCTAAAAGCGTTTTTATCAATCTCAATAATACATTTTTTCACTATGACTTAGGCTTATCCTTGCTTTATGTAATGTGATTTGCAAAACAAGGAGTGTATCTGTCTTTAGGTCACTGATTACAGCTAAACAGGCTTTTCTGGTGCTATGTGTTCAGCAAATTAAGATCTCTGAGAGCTTTTAAAAATTCAGATCAAAATTGAACTTAACCGTCTTGTGGTTTAGTAAAAAGGACTTAATACTTTTATCTGATGATATGGTTGAGAAATCTTAAATACTTCAAAAGTGTAGTTGTCTTTCTTGCTTCTTGCTAGAGGAGTTTTTGCATTGTGAAAGTTACCCGTACAATATCTTTATTCTGGATTAAAATATGCAGCAAATTGCCAATTATCACAATATGTAGTCTAGTTTAGTAACTGATAATTAAACACAGTGTTGTAGTTCGGCATTTTTTTTTTAATTGCCTTCCTCTCCTTCTCCTGGATACAGTGTTCTTAATTACATTTAAAACACCTGAAAATTAAGATTCTGTTTTACGTCACATAAATAAATTCTGAAAGGTTTCTTAATATAAACAGTAGATTGCCTACATGGTTTGTCATGTCAAGTGCTTTCCACCACCTGTGTCTGACAGCAATTAGACTTTATCTTAGAGGAAAGGCACAATGTCTCTATGGCCAGGGCAATCTGAAATAATGCCAAGGAAGTTGCCAGGGATGCTGAAAGTGTTGCAACTCTAATTCTCCCAGCACTGCGCTGTACAACTTATTGTTTCACCCTTCTTTTTCTTTCCTGGATCACTCCTGAGAAGTGGGAGGAAACATACAGGATGAAGCTGGGTGGTGCTTCTAAAGTCTTACTATGTCTAGAAACCAACCAAGCCAATTTTCTTAAAGGTCAGGGCAAACTTCTGTACGTGATGCAGCTGCAATGTTGGTATAACCCTAGGAGTTGCAGTGAAGCTTGTGATCTTCATTCTTTGTATTGCTTCCATCCGCAAGGGCAGTCACACTTCACGTCATGCCTTTAGTCGAACGCTCCAAGCCTGTAATTAAGGACAAAACAGATTTAGCCAACAGTAGATTATAATATTGTGACTAACTCATGGACTGTAATCAAGAGCAGAGCAATAAGAAGGACCTTTAAAAGGCGTGATCACAGGAGAGAAGTATGATTATCATTTCCAAAGTAATGTCTTATTTACTTGAAACCTGGCATTTTTTTTTCCCACTTGCATATCATTTTTGTGCAATGGCATGGTCACAACAAGAAATAGTAGAGAATGAGAGATAATATTTTGTAAACCATTGAGTTCTGCACCTGGAAACAATGCTGGAGGTAGCATATCATGTGCTGAGGCCATTACAGGGTAGCACAGGTGGGGTAATCAGCAGTGTTTCCAGGTGTAGGTGCGTGCAATAGTAATAAACAGGGAACTTCTCAGAAAAACCCAAGGGGACACAATTCTGCAGCCCAGATATGACTTCAACTCATTGGAACCTAATGTACAAGAGAGTCTGAAGGCTCAACTTTGTAAATATTTTATTTTTATTTTTTAAAGCCTTGCTTACAAGTGATGTGCTGCAGAATATCTGGAGGGCCACGTATATTCTGAAGGTGTCATTGACAGGTAGACGAATCCTTCAGGACAAAAGCACTTCATCCATTTTTCTTTAAATGGTACTCTATATTTCAATTGTAATCACTGCAACTTCCTTTTTCACTAATTGGAAGAATGCTTGGTAGGTATCCAGATGCAGATGTCAGGGGCTGACCTCTGAACCCTGCCAACCCTTAGCTGTCGCTTCACTGTCAGGTACAAAACTCTCCAGCTTTAATAATGAAGGCATTTTTCATGACCACTCCTGAGCAGTATTGAATTAGTAGATGTTGACATCACTTTCATTTGTTACAGCAGCGATGAAAGTAACTACATCTGACATCCAGTCAGATCCAGACTTGCTCTGTTTGACAATTTCTGTTAGGCGGGCATTTTCTGATATGAAGCGATGTTGCTGTCGGTCGCTCCAGATGTGCCCATACCCTGGTGGGATGTGCCCACATACCCCCTCCCAGCACCTACGTGTGGCCACTACCTATGTGATGTTGGAGGAGCAATCAGTTGGTTGGGATTGTGTATTGTATGATTTGGAGCTCCTAATCTGATTTTATTTACTCTTAAAAACTACTTCAAATAGTTTGGGTTTTCCTCCGGAATAAACCTAGGATTGAAGAATTCAATTAAATTATATTTTGATGTCCAGTGCATTTACTCAGTACTTTCTGTCTGGACACTGAGAAAAGATGTATTTTATTATCGGAAAATAACGTGGCCATTTAGACAATCACCCAGGCTACAATATTTGTGTTGGCAGTTTTATTTTCTGGGCATAACAGTTCCATTTCCTTTTTATACCCATTTATGCAGAGATTAAATCATCACAAATCAGCTTTTAAGGGCTGGGATGCTCAAGTTACTCTGTTTTATGCAGTTTTGGGCTGCCTGGATTTAGGCAAGCTGTCATTTGTAACCTGGCTTTATTGAAATAATCTCCCTCAGATCGCAAATCTAATTGAACTTCTAGCACTGGATAAAACAATTCTTTTCTTTAAAACAAGCTTCAAATGAGTAACTTGTCACTGTTTAAATCCCAGTTGCTATCCAAACCGGAATATATAAATGAAAACAAACAAACAAACAAAACCAAAGAGCAGAGCAGTTGATTCCTTCCTTAAATCAATTTGAGACAAGCAGATGCCAGGTTTATGGAGAAGGCGTTGAAGGCTCATTTTGCTCGTGTGCCTACAGGACTAGGGGATGCACAGAATCTGCACAGAGAAGTTGCTGTAACCGGCAGCTGTGGCCACCCTGGCTCTGGGGACAAGGGGCAGGTCTCCAGCTCAGGTTTCAGTGGCTCTTCTGGCTTTTTGCAATTGGAAATGACAAAACTATTGTGAGTCTGAGAACCCAGTTTGGTGCTCATGGAAAAGCACCAGCTGAAGCTGGGTGACTTGCCTCTGAGTCTGTGGCTTGGAAATTGCAGCCTTTAAGAATATAATTTTACATCCAGGGACGGCTGTGGGGATGGATGTTGGTTTGCCTCTGATGGTCAGATATTCTGAAAATGCTGAAATCCCTCGTAGAAGTGATGTTAGGGCACGTGATGGAACTTGTGTGGTTGCTGCTTCTGAATCATCTTGATTTATGTATTATGATTTGGACTCCAATAAAGCCTAAAGAGCACAGCCTTTTCAGGAGCAAATAATTAGTGTGATAGCTAAACTGGAGCACAGCCTTGTGCGTCTGTTTGTGCATCAGCTTAGCAAACTGGAAAACTTTTCTGGCATTCACCACCCAAATCTCAGCTTCATTTACTTAACACATTAAGCACAAGATGGTCCTTTTTCAAAGGTAAAGGGAATATTTCATAAAGCTATGTGTGCGTGTCAACTTATTATAGGCACCTGCTACAGGGGACTTTTTCCCTTCTGTAGCAATGAAATTGAACTTGGTCTACTGTCCACCTTCCCTGTCTCTAGCTCCATTATCAGTTCTGCATCTGTCTTTGGACAAGGTTTATCATCACTGTTGTCTTCTCTTCTTACAAATCAGGTCTGGAGTATGCACTGAAATCTACCACAGTACAACTAAGGTGTGTTTTTTTTTTTTTTCCTCATCTTGTTGTGTTAGTGATACTTCAAGAGGTTTCAGAGATGCTTTGAACTTGCCAGGCCTGTAGCAGCCATGTGAGAGAAGCAGCCTTACCAAACAGTAAGTCCCACACCACGCAGGGTTACAGTATAAACCTCTCTTACAATGAAGGGATCCCATGGGGATAAATTCAGAGCAGTGCAGAACAGCTTCAGAGCAAAGCTGCTCTTGAAGGCAATGGTATTTTTACTGTCTAGGGAGGAACTCAGACTGTTGGCATCTTCATGCACTTGAGCCCACAGAAAACAAAGTTGTGTTGCAAGAGTGCTGTTGAGCAAGAAGCAATACTATAATTACATTATGGTGTGTACAGAGGAAAGAGTCCTGAATTCCATCTCCTAAAATTCAGTTTGTGCTCCTTGGTTGCAAAACAACTTGCTGCTGAGCCTTTCTTTGTTCTCTGTGTCTCATCCCCAGGCAAACTTAAAGGGGAAGAGAGTGAATGGCTGAAGGGAAGGCTGGTTGTCTGCTCAGGAAGCTCTTTAGGGAACGGTACCACCAAGATCAATAACTGAAGTATACAGTACAGAGAAATTGCACAGTGGGGCTCTATAGATGTGTACGCATGTATGTATACGTGCTCCTTCCATTCATTCCTCAGGTAGTTAAAGACCGGTAATTCTCCACCTTATTTTTGTTTGTTTGTTTGTTTTTTGATTGTTTGCTTGGTTTTAGTGATTTAGGATGCTGATTTATCAGTGTTCTTTTGATCTCAAACTGTGATCTGCTTGGAACTATTTAATCTCATAGGTGTTTTGGTGTTTTGAAGCTAACGTGGGTATAGATCAGAAAAGCCTTTAAAGTCTCCTTATGAATTAAAATATTCTGGTGGTGAAATATTTTGCTCTGGACATTTTCATCAACACATGAGATATTTAAGTGCTCATCTTTTATTTCTGGCAGAATTGAAGTATTGGGTGGTCAGTGACTTTTGTGTTTCTGTGGCATGTCTTAAAATACGGATTAGAATCAAATTCAAGTGTATCATGCCAAGCTTTTTCTGTTTGGTTGTAGACAGATATCTCATACATATCTGCAAGGTTACGTAAGAGTGATGGGTTTGTATGTGTGTAAAGATGGACAAGTGAGCAAAAACTTGTGCGATCGCCTCTTAGGTACTGCACTTGGGCTAGCCTTAGCCATAAGGCAGGCGGCCATGTATTAGTTGATAACTGTTTTGATTCTGTTAAATAAATTCAGATAAATATTTTGGAGGTGGTTACAATTAATAAATGAGATATAGTAGTAATTTGTATTTACACGTGGTACTGTCCATTCCTGTCGCAAAACATGTTCATTTCTGTCAGCTTCCCCTGCTTACGTTGTCCTCCAAAACAAATACTGGTTTCCAATGTCCAGAAACGCCTGTGAGTCTTTTAGATCTTTCCAGGAGTTTTTGCTAACTCATTCTACGTGGTGTGCTGAAGATGTCCGCATGCTACAGGTCAGTAACCGAGGCACAGTTAGGGGACATTTAATGGCCAGCTAAGGAGTAAGCATAGCGCTGCATCTTAACTTTCAATTCACTGGCCCATCTGATCTCCACACATCACTGTTCTTTTGTGTTTTTATGAAAATTTCCGTTGTTCTGCTCTCCTACAGCATGGAAATTGATGTTTTCTACATTATTGATTTTTGTGTGTGTGTGAGAGAGTAGTAATAAAGCAAGCAGGAAACAATTGCGTGGCACTATCAAGAAAAGACAAAATATGAAATATATTGTCTAAGAGTAAAGTGTATTCACTGCCTGAGTTGTCTGTTCTGACAGGTAGATCACCCCCAGTCACAGCAGCGAAGGCTGCAGAATGAGTCCCATATGGCTTGTCTGTGCTAGGCACTGCAACTTGGGCTACGCGAGGCTTTGAGTGAGCTGGCTGCAGTGCCCACATGCTCCCTCCTAGCATCTGTAGCAGCATGTAAAAGAATGATCTCTGACTCCAGCGACTGCTAACTTGTCAGGGTTTGGTGCCCCTTCTGAGTAGCTGGTGAGACAAACAAAAATGTACGTCCTAAAGATACTGTGCTCTGAATCTGTTTTAAGCATCTTATATTAATGTGTTGAAACAATTTGCACAGCCCCTTAGCTGGACCTGCTGCCGACCAAGAAGCCATAGCATCAGTAGGATTTCAGGCAAGCGGCATTTCTTCAGTTCTTTAGGGTGCAATCAGATTCAGGCTTTTGGGACCTCTTTGCAGTCATAAGAAGACGTTTCCTTGATCTTGTCAGATATATTCTAACTATTGGTTGGGCATAAATTAAGCAGTAGGAATAAAATAGTCGTTGCATCCTGTGATAGGGCTGTCTATATATTGCTCATTTCTCTAGTCTTAGAGATCTTCAAAATATCCCCATGATAAACTCCTCTCCTACAGAGGAATTAAGAGGTGTTCTACTTTGATGTTTCTTCCCAGCCTCAGAATGCCTGCATCTTTAGCTTCATCTTTGCAAATGCATTCTTATTCTATCTATGTTACCTAATATAAAGCGTGAAATATGAATACGTCTAAGCTGGGAATTTACTTAATCCTTTATAACTTTTTCCTTATCTTTTTCTGTTTTATAGAGGACAATGTGACTTTTGAGCTGTAAAAAGTCAGAACTTTCCTCCTGAGAAGCACCCTAATGTTCTGCTCCCTGAATTAACCTTAAGAGAAGAACTTGGCTTAATGGATTTGGATTTTGTACTAATTGGTTTGCTCACCTTTCTTTCCTTGATATCTCTAATCACCGCATTGAAGTTATGAAAGCTTCCTCCCCCCTTGTTTTTAAGACTGTATAGGCAAGAGTCTGTCTAGATGACCATCAGACTTGTGGAGAGGTTTCTTACCCATGTGAAAACAGTTGCTGTTGCCTAATCCATGTTCTAGTTGCTTCCTCTTTGAGTCTGCTGTATCTCATCACTGTGTGGCACATGCATGTGTTGCATGGCATCACACACTGTAGACCTTACTTCAGGACTTTGTGTCCACAAGAACAAGTGCTTCATCCAAGAGTTTCTGGAAAATAAAATTTAAATGACTGGGAACACTTTGCTCTTTGTAGCAAACCCTTTTGAGATGATATCAAACATTCTGTACCTTGCATACATTTTATCACCTAGACTGAAATGCTGTATGCTGCTTTCTAGAATTGGCATCACATCCATCAAGCTATAATTATGAAGAGGCGTCTTCCCTCCTTTGAAGGTAGAATTAAAACAGAATACTTAAGATGAACTTATACTGCATGCTAGAACTTTGATAATGTGGACAGTGTTCTAATAGTGGATTTTTTTGTGCTTCCCCTCCCATGTGCTGTTGTAGGATGTGGCCAGTACTGACTTGTCTTTGGCTGCTGACTCTTAACATGTATAGGTGAAGAAACTCTTTACCACTTTTATACGTGGTGTATTTTCTATATGGTGCACATATTTTTAGTGGCATTATGGTAATTAAGAGATGTAAATGAGGAGGGATATTGTTGCTCAGCGTTACAGATGCTGTTTTAACACCCACCCAAAGCTGAAGAGCTGCTGCAGTACTCTGAGACAAATTGCTGGCTTCTGTACAAGAACAGAGCACAGCAAAGGGACTTCTGTGCCTTCCTCTGATAATTCCAGTATATGAACTTCGCTGCATGATTTCTGAAATGTCTGAGCCTTGAATAAAACTGGTGTACTGCCTCAAGCTTCTACTACACATCTGAGTCCTTTTACTGAGAGGTGTTCTATAAATGTAATTCTTGAATATTGGTTACGCTGACTGCAAGCGGTGCAATAGGAATGAGTTTGTGAATAACAATTTCCTGGCAGGTGACTATGTCAATGGCTTCAGGCACTGTAGGCTGAACTGTAAATAAATAAGAGTATAGCCACTGGGTCAGTCATTTCCATTTTCATTGCTCCCTTGTGAACCAGTTTTGAATGCTGCATTAGTGGGTGGCAGTTGTCTTCCAGAGTGCCATGGCCTTTTCTCTTGTCCTGCTTTTACTGTAGAAGGGAAAGTTAGAATGGTGTTGTTAGTTACCTTCCTCTCCCTGTTTTCTCTTGTGATTAAACAACTTTCTGGTTTTAGATTAAGCGGTGTTTGCCTCTCAAGGGTGAGATGTCAAGCTGGGTGTGAAAGACATAGACATGTTTCATATGCTTTTCTGGATTGATTTCTGTATCAGACAGAAAAATGTTAGGATGGATGCTGTCTTTAAAACCAAAGTTTGCAGAGAGGGGCTGAGTACCCAAAGCTTTTGTTGTTTTTAGGGAGATGGGAGCTGTACAGGCTCAAATACAACCATGAAGTTGTTGTGTGTGGTTAATGGTTTTATCCTCTCAGTCTGGAATCTGACTCTTTAATAGTACAGATTTGCAGCAGAAACAAAAAAATGTCGGTGCAAAAGATGAAATCACTAGTGCTCCTAGTGCTCTTTGTCTCTTCCTCTCTCTCTTTTTTTTTTTTTTTTTTTTTTTTTTTCCTAAGGTAAAATACAAGAAATAGAGCATTAGTGTGAGGGTATGGCATTTGCTTATTGAGTTTGGTACTGTCATGATGATGAAATGGTAGAGGATATATTTCACATTTGATCAAAGAAAAAACCTTTGTACGTAGTAACTCTTGAACGTACACTCTGACACAAATAACCTTCAGTATTTATTACTTTGGTTTTCCTACAGAGGGTTGATAGAAGCAAATGAAATAGGCGAGCATGACATATTGCATAATTAATAAAATAGATGTGTATTTTGTTTAGTAGAAGAACAAGGCAGTGAAATTACAACATTGTGCTGCAGTGTACAGTCTGTTAGAAAATATTTCTGATATGTTAGCACTCAACTTTTATTTTACTGGTAGGCTCTATCGTTAGTCTGGCACTTTTGGGGTCTTTTGTTGAACTTATCATACCAAGTTACAGGAAAAGCAAGAAGACAGAATGGATTTTTGTTAATTATAGAAAGAAGCAACCTGTAGCAAGTGAGAAGCATTTTCAGATTGTTCTTATTTTTTTGGTCATGTATTGCTTTTTAAAAGACTCTTTGATTATTCCTTAACTAGAGGCTTATAGGAAAAACAAGGGAGGCAATTGTGAAATTATTCTGCTAACTTGTTGACCTAAAAACAAACAAACAACAATAAAAATAAAACAATGAATGTGATATGCTCAGACTATAAATAAGCAGGTCTGAAGGACATAACCGGTTATTGTTAGAGGATATAGTTAATGAACTTACTGAACCATTGGTAATGATTTTGAAGTAGATAGGCAAGTGAGGCCACAGCAACCTGCTAGATTAAATGAATTGGAATATTAGTATTCAAAGATAAGTTTCCTTTGGTAGATCTGGCTTTAGTACCTCGCAGCACAAATAGAATAAGTGCCTGATACAAAGTCTTGAAGCCTTTTTGCTTCTGCTGTTCCCCTTCTTGACTAGGAAAAGAAAATTAACAAAAACAGTCTTTACTTAAAATAAAAATTATATAAGAATCTAGATCTGGATTTGAGCAATAATGTGCCTAGCTTTCAGTAGACACCCTCAGAAGTTGAAGTTGAATAGGTTTAATAGGAGTTTAACCTTCCTAGTAAATTGAGACCACAGTGAAAAACTACAAAACTTCACTTTCATAAATCTCAAGTTCATGTGTGATGGTAGAAAATCTTTGTGATGACACTGTATATATATATACACACATATAAAAAAATTTCAGACAGTATCAACTATGTCATCTGTTTTATTGAAGTTTCTATTTTGTGTTTCTATGAATATGTAAGGATGAGCTAGTGGTAAGAACTGTAAGAATTGGTAAGAATTGTGTTTGATAAGAAAGGGAATTATAAATCATTATTCTTATCATAACAGAATATTATAGGAGTCTTGAATATAACAACCCATCCGCTGAGTAAACCCTGTCAAATCTACTTCCATTGCAATGCATTCTGAATTTCTACTTGAATGAAATAAGGAGAGACAGACATGGGAAAGGAGAATATATGAAAACAAATAGTTTGATAGAAAAGATAAACCAAACGAAAACCCAAATAACTTATTTTGAATAAGAGTATGAGGGAGAGAACTAGGAAGAAAGCTGCTTCATCCTTGAGAAATTGTTGAAAGTAAATGAAACCAGAGAAAGCTTCTTAAAGAGGCTTGGGTGAAGGTTGTCATCCACATAAAATAACTGAATCACTGAAAGGACTAAAAAATCTAGAAGTTCAGGAACTTCAGAAGCATCCTTTGGCTTATTTTCTCTTTCATACCTCAATTGACAATTTCACTTTGAAGCATATGAACCTTATTTGCTGTATGCTGTTTCTATCCAAAGATAGCTCTGGTATGTCACAAAGCGCGAGGCATGGTGCTTCACTGGAGGCACAATTAGCTGGCCTCATGCTACATATTACATATTTGGAACCCAGGGTGCCCTGAGCTGGAGGACCGTGGCGGTGGGAATGACAAACTCCCAACCGACCCTGAACGTGTGCAGGACTTGCTGCTCCACCTGGATCCATACAAGTCCATGGGTCTGGATGGGATTCATCCCAGGGTGCTTAAAGAGCTGGCTGACGTCATCGCGGGACCTCTCTCAATTATTTTTCAATGATCCTGGGAACCTGGAGAGGTCCCGGTAGACTGGAAGCTGGCAAATGTACCAATTTTCAAGAAGGGCAAGAAAGAAGACCCTGGCAATTACAGGCCTGTCAGCCTCACATCAGTGCCTGGTGAAATTACGGAGATGATGATCCTTGAAGTTATTGAAGCGCACCTGGGGGACAATGCAGACATTGGTCCCAGCCAACATGGGTTCACGAGGGGTAGGTCCTGCCTAACAAATCTGATTTCCTTTTACGATAAGATCACCCGGCTAGCTGATCAAGGGAAACCAGCTGATGTGATCTTTTTGGACTTTGGTAAAGCTTTTGACACGTTTTCCCACAGGATCCTACTGGACAAAATGTCCAGCATACAGCTAAACAAAAACATCACACGATGGGTGAGCAATTGGCTGACGGGCAGGGCTCAAAGAGTTGTGGTTAATGGGGCCGCATCAGGCTGGCGGGTGGTCACTAGTGGGGTCCCCCAAGGCTCCATTTTAGGGCCAGTCCTCTTCAATGTTTTTATGAATGATTTGGATGTAGGACTAGAAGGTGTTTTGAGCAAATTTGCTGACAACACCAAACTTGGAGAAGTTGTGGACTTGGTTGAGGGTGGAAAGGCCTTGCAGAGAGATCTGGACAGGTTGGAGAGCTGGGCAATCACCAACCACATGAAGTTTAACAAGAGCAAGTGCCGGGTCCTGCACCTGGGACGGGGCAACCCTGGCTATCTGTACAGACTGGGCGACGAGACGCTGGAGAGCAGCCCCTCAGAGAGGGATCTGGGGGGTCGTGGTTGACACCAAGCTGAACATGAGCCAGCAGCATGCCCTGGCAGCCAGGAGGGCCAACTGTACCCTGGGGTGCATCAAGTACAGCATCGCTAGTTGGTTGAGGGAAGGGATTGTCCCACGCTACTTTGTGCTGGTATGGCCTCACCTCATGTGCAGTTCTGGGCACCACAGTACAAAAAGGACGTGAGACTGTTGGAGAATGTCCAGAGGAGGGCAACGAAGATGATGAAGGACCTGGAGGGGATGACATATGAGCAGCAGCTGAGGTCACTCGGCCTGTTCAGCCTGGAGAAGAGGAGGCTGAGGGGAGACCTCATTGCAGTCTACAACTTCCTCACGAGGGGGAGTGGAGGGGCAGGCACTGACCTATTCTCCTTAATCACCAGTGATAGGACCCACGGAATGGTGTCAAGCTGATGCAGGGGAAGTTTAGGCAGGACATAAGGAAGAGGTTCTTCACCGAGAGGGTGGTCACACACAGGAAGAGGCTCCCCAGGGGAGTAGTCACTGCACCAAGCCTGTCTGAATTTAAGTAGTGATTGGACTGCGCACTTAGTCACATTGTCTGAATTTCTGGGTAGACCTGTGCAGTGCCAGGAGTTGGACTCAATGATCCTTATGGGTCCCTTCCAACTCGGGATATTCTATGATTCTATATAGGTGTCCTCAAGGCTTGTTATCTCCAACAGGCTGCGAAGAGCCAATAGCAGGGTAGTAACCAATGTAAACCTGCTCTTTATTACCTCCAAGTAGGTTTCTAGTTCTTACTCAAAGCCAAAATAAGTTGCTGGGGCTGGGCCTGGTGGTATCAAGCAGCCGAACATGGCAAGGCTTTTCCCACCTTAGCAACCAACAACACGGGCCTTGAAGAAAGGCCGAGCTGAGTCAACAGTGGAAATGGCTGCTGCTATCCTGTTCAGTTATATTACAAAAGGTGTTTTTTTTTTATCATTATTTTTATTTATTTGTATATTGTATCACCTATGTATTCATTGTAGTGGAGTGAGTAATTATTTTTGTTGGGCTCTGTGCCATAGCTGAAAAGCCTTTGACATTTGTGTTTCTTGAATTTGCAATTGAAAAGTGATCCCTCAAAGCCTTGAATGCAAGAGCTTTGATGTTATTGAAAAGTGACTTAACAGCAAATAAATAAATAAAACGTTATGATAAATCAGAGGGTGTTGTCAAATAAGGTGCTGGAGGCATTGGCGTCTGCTCTGGTTTGCTGCCTTCACTAACAACAAGAAAAAAGGAAAGCAATTAATTTGACTGATTTAGGTGCAAATAAGTTGAGAACTAGTGAGAAAACAGTGACAATTAGCAGAAGACAAGGTACAGGGTGGGGAAGGATAGCACCATATGATGAGGAGTATTTTCTTCTTGGGTAAGAAAGCAACCATGTCAGGGAAAGACGAATGAAGAAGAAATGACTTGAGTTCGTATTTCTAAAGAAGACAAGTTTTTATATTAAGGCAGCATAAGACAGACTAATGAAAGTCATGCCTGCATAGAAGATCATGACCGTTTCATGCTTTGGAGGAGTGCATTTCATGCATCCTTAGCTGCTTGGGTAACAATTCTTGGTATTGATATCTCAATACCTGAAAGTTGTTAACAGATCTGAGAGGATTGAAGGGAATAGTGTAACTGAACAGCTCAGAGTGAATCATCAAAAATATCATCAGATCATCAGAGTGAATCATCAAAAATATGTTGGAGGCCGGTCACTAGTGGCATTCCCCAGGGCTCGGTGCTGGGGCCGGTCCTCTTCAATATCTTCATTGATGATCTGGATGAGGGCATTGAGTGCACCCTCAGTAAGTTTGCAGATGACACCAAGTTAGGTGCGTGTGTCGATCTGCTCGAGGGTAGGAAGGCTCTGCAGGAGGATCTCTGCTGGAGAGGCTGGACCGATGGGCCGAGGTCAACTGCATGAAGTTCAGCAAGGCCAAGTGCCGGGTCCTGCACCTGGGGCGCAATAACCCCAAGCAGAGCTACAGGCTGGGAGATGTGTGGTTGGAGAGCTGGCAGGCAGAGAAGGACCTGGGAGTGATGGTTGATAGTCGGCTGAATGTGAGCCAGCAATGTGCTCAGGTGGCCAAGAAGGCCAGCAGCATCCTGGCCTGTATAAGAAACAGTGTGGCCAGCAGGGCCAGGGAGGTGATTGTCCCCCTGTACTCGGCTCTGGTGAGGCTGCACCTCGAGTACTGCGTTCAGTTTTGGGCCCCTCGCTACAAGAAGGACATGGAGGTGCTCGAGCGAGTCCAGAGAAGGGCTACAAAGCTGGTGAGGGGCCTGGAGAACAAGTCTTACGAGGAGCGGCTGAGGGAGCTGGGCTTGTTCAGCCTGGAGAAGAGGAGGCTCAGGGGTGACTTTATCGCTCTGTACAGGTACCTCAAGGGAGGCTGTAGCGAGGTGGCGGTTGGTCTGTTCTCCCACGTGCCTGGTGACAGGACGAGGGGGAATGGGCTAAAGTTGCGCCAGGGGAGTTTTAGGTTGGATGTTAGGAAGAACTTCTTTACCGAAAGGGTTGTTAGACACTGGAATAGGCTGCCCAGGGAAGTGGTTGAGTCCCCATCCCTGGAGGTCTTTAAAAGACGTTTAGATGTAGAGCTTAGGGATATGGTTTAGTGGGGACTGTTAGTGTTAGGTCGGAGGTTGGACTTGATGATCTTGAGGTCTCTTCCAACCTAGACTATTCTGTGATTCTGTGATCAAGAGCAAAATTTGTATGGCAGATTCAAACGTTTAGTTAAGATGGTAAGAATATTTTAAAATCCTCTGTAAGTATCTTAAAATGGAGAACAGCAAGGAGTGAAGGCCAGACAGGTTACTTAGGAGGGCCACGTGCTGTGTGCTCCTCTGGTAATGCCAGAGACAGGGAGCAAGAGCAGACTTCCTTGGCACCTGTTTTTGTAGGAGAGTGGACTGAATTGCCATGTGTTGAAAGAAGATATGGTATTATTCCTAAAGATGAACTTCCTAGCATCTCTAGGAGTGCAGTGCTGTCTTACGATAAGATTACCCATCAACTTTTCCTTAAAGGAAAAGGATTTTGGTCTACAGCTGCATGCCTTGCATGTCTTATGTTTGGTGGAATTCAATTAATAAATGGTCATGCTGTTGTTCTGTGTGATAAACAGTGCTTTTGTTTGTTGCAACATAATTGGAATCAGAATTCCTATCTGAAGATATGCTTTTATTGCTGACTTAGATCCTTCCAGCAGAATTCCACTAAAAAGGTAGTGGAAATAATGTGAAATAATTCCTGGTTGGTTGGGATGAAAGACTGAAAGGCTCTTGTTCTGACTTTTTTTTTTTTCCAAAATAAATAATGTGAACTAATGGAAATAGTGTGAAATAATTTCCATTACTCTGACAGCACTACATTTCAAGAAAATACTTTATGCATTTATAAAACACCAGTTCACTACTACTATGTTTTATTTTTTATTTATTTTTTTATTGTAGTACATGAGAAACTATAAAGCACCAGTGACAAAGGTTCAAAAATGTTGACAAATAAGTGATTTCTTCCACATGAGAGTAACTGTCTGCTCTATCCCTTGGCAAGAAATTTGAATGTGGAAGGGTAAGCTGTTTTAATGCTTGCTGTTAACTACTTTATGTAAAGTAACATGCTAATATCTGAACTCTTTTGGTTAATTGGTTGAGGTTTTCATATAAGACTGTGGAATTCAGGACAGATTTTTTATTTTTATTTTATTTTTATTTTAAAGAACTGTTAACAAAGCCAGATGGCTAGGTTTATAGACTTTGGAAGTTATGGAGGTGCTCAAGTCCACTTTTATTATCAAGCAGTACCCTTATGGTCAGCCACTGAGCTTGTGGCGGGTCCAAGGTGTTGACTTAAAGCTCTGGCAGATGAAGCTACTGCATTTCAGTAACCATGCTGCTGAGAGGCAGTTTGCCTGTTGGCATGACTATTAAAAATTGACTTTTCCTCTTTTTGCACTTTTTTTTTTATGTCCCTCCCTTCTCCACACCTGAGAACTCAGCACTTACATTGGAAGCACTGCTGCAGCATCCCTGCTTCTCTTCTCTTTACTGTAGAGAGAGAGGCTTGCTTGGATAAATGAAAGGCAGCAGATGTGAGGTTTCCATTGATTTATTGGCGGGGGGGGGGGAGGCAAAATTCAGTAACTTAGTGTTATGGATGAGGGAGGTGGCTGTTATACTTGTCTAAAATATTAAATAATAACGCTGAACATTTTGTAAGTGTGGGTAAGGAACTAGGAGCCTTTGGAGAACTGAATGTTTTATTTAGCAAGTTTGTACCCGATTTCTGTTTTTCAGTCGTTTGTTGATAAACAAACACTTGCTTAGCAATCTAAACATTGACAAAAATTTTCTTTTGGCTTGCTTATTTCAATTGCAGCAATGTGCTTTAGAGCAAGTGTGTATTGCTTCATTTGATTATAAATCCAAAAATCCACTGAAGTCCCTCTGAGAAAGTGTAGAGCTCAAGTCAGATTAGGCTGAGTCAGTCTGCTGCTTTCCCAGAGGCCACCTTTAAGCACAAAGATGGCTATTGCTATGATACTGCAGCCTCCTAAAAATGCTCCCTTTGTTTCGTTACTTCTCAAGAAGAAATTGCTAATTTACATTTCCTATCTGACCTCCCTTGTGGATCTTGATGTCCTCAACATTAGGTGTATGCAAATACTAACTATGTTTCAGTGAAAAGCTCCATGGATTTGGAATTACTGCCACGGCATCATGTTGTAGGATGATGAAGTAGGATACCTTCAGTTGTTACTGTTTTTCCAGAAATCAATGTGTGTGTGATTATGGCTTCATTTTGCTATTTCCCCACTGAGCCTCAGACAGGTCATCTGATTCTCATTTCCTGGTTGGTTGGGATGAAAGGCTGAAAGGCTCTCGTTCTGCCTTTTTTTCCAAAATAAAACAGAAGAGATATAAATCCTTAGCTTTCTTCCTTAGACTGTTTCACTACTTGGCAAGAGTTTGTTGTTGAAATATCTTTCTCCCAGGGCATATGGGAGCTGAGACAGAAAAATAAAATGTAATAATCGTAATAAAAAATCTATGCTTGTCAGTTGCAAAAGCATCGTGTAGCCTGGGAACAAATGGAAGGAGATTAGATATTTTTATTTTAGTTTTCTGACAACATCACCTCAAAATCTCTCCCATGCATGCACTGGATTCTCTTTTTATCTCTGCACTTGAAAAAGACTAATGGGTCTTCCCTTCCCAAATGGGGCAAAGCCAGACCCATTGCAGATAAATATCCTACAGGACTGATTTCCTGTCTGAAACAGAGTCACTTTGTAGAAGTAGATCTACTTGAAACTGATTTATTGAAGATGCTTAGATACAAATTCTTGTGTAGCTTTTGCGGATTTGCAGCAGGCTTATGCAGTATGTGGACTTTTGGATTTTGAAGACAAAGCTGTTTTTTGTGCAAAGTCCTTTAATTTTAGGGACGTTGACTCCTTGGACTTGTAAAGGTATGTGTAGACTTAGTATCCATCCTTTATTGTAAGTAAAGGAAGAATGTAGCATTGCAGTTACAGCAGAAATTACATGGAATATCCATACACTTGCACAGAGAAATCTTTACTACCAGGCTTAGTCACTGATATCACCAAAATCTGATGTTGACTGATAACAGGATCTAAAAACTCCAAAATGGTGAAGGAGCTGTAACTTCACTGTAGTGAAGTCGAAAGAAATGTTTCAATATTCCTATGCTATTTAGCACAAGTTTAACATTACAGCTTTTTATTACAGCTCTAATGTACTGCAGTAGCAAATGGTGGGAGATTCTAGTATGCATGACCTGGTTCAGCTGGATAACACCATTGATTTTTACTTTTTTTTCTTTTTTCTTTTTCTTTTTTTTTTCTTTTCCAGTGCCTCTGGTTTAGTTAATTGTAATTCCATTTTCTGATTCTTGATTAGCTCAGTGGTAAGTTGTCATTACAGCATTCGACTCCCTAAGGACATGATCTATAAGGCAGATCTTTCCAGTAGAGGGTCATGATTTAGCTAATTTACACATAATTTAAACAGCAGTTGGCCTAATACCCTGAAGTGGAATTTGAGATGCTTGAAGTCCAAGAGCGTAATACCATAAATTAGTGTTTAGGTTAAGTGCTCTTTAGAGACCTGCATGAGAAGCCAGTGGGACAAATAATGCCTCTCGTGTTCTTTTTTCAATAGGCAGGTGGAGTTCAAATCTCAAGAAGGATTAAGATGATAGTCAAATTTAATACAGAATTGCCATTTAATATTTCATTGGAAAAGCTTTGTTTCATCCTAGTTGCCATAACATTTGTTTTTCCAGACGTTGTATTTGCCCGTATACTTTAATGGCCCATTCAAATAAATTAGCATAGTAAAAATGTCGTCTTGTGTTTAGAGCAAACTAATGAACTCTGACTTTTCCATTTCCTGATGTTTTGCATTCTGTGCAGGCTTAGTGCTGAGACTTTTGGTTACTTAAAATAATTTTTATAAGATACTGAGTATTTGTTTTCATATTGACATCTAAATGGTTTTGCCAAGCTGAGCTGATACCTCAGAATGCTGCACAGGGGTGGGAGACTGGGGTAAATGAGGTGGATTCATGTCTTTCCTGATGGGTTTGGCCCAGCCCCTGAAGTGTGATTGCCACTTCTCCCAAGGAAAGGTGGTTATGCACTGAAACAGTTCTGTGTACATTTGTGCTGTGGCTTCCAGTTCTGGCAGTAGCAAGGCAGTGTAGAAGCTGGCTGAGACAGTCCTGCTCTTCCAATTTCTAGCGCTTATTGTGAGCCCTTACTTCTTGTTGACACGTGGCAGGATAAAACTTCAAGGCTGATTTTGCCCTGACAGGTTCCCTGACAGTTTGGTGTGCAGGAGAGCTTGTGCCAGTGCAAGAGAGGGGCAGCACAACCAGGAATATGTTTCATGACAAAAGAAGGCAAGGAGCACAACTGCTCCAAGAGTGCATTGCATCAAATGTGGAACTATTTCCATCATTGCTGATAGTCAGGTCAGAGCTAAATGTGTTTGAATGGATAAATGCATTAAAAAGCTTTTTTCCTTAAATCAATCAAAACCATTTTTGCATTTCTATAGTGGTCTCAGAATGAGCAAAATACATTAAGTATTTTGCTTTCAAATAGGTGGGTGGGGTTGTTATCTATGCAGTCTGGATTTTGAAAATTTTCCCTGTAGATCTTTAAGCCTACAGGAAAAGCAGTGAAATCTTGTGTGAATTGCAAGGTGTTTGCCTCACTGGGAATTTTCTGGGGAGTGTTTAGGGAACGCAGCAAGTTCCTTTGTACCGGTAAAAATCTGACTGTGTTCTCCGTGGTGTTGGCCATGATCTGTTTATTTAAAGCTCTGTTTTCTCTCCACTATTTCTGCCAGGCTGTCACCGTACCACCCACTGGGTCTCTTCCAAGCAGCTGGGCTGGTATCCTCACTGCTTTTTCTTGGTTGGCTCTATTGCCTGTGGTACCCCTGTGGTATGGTCCAAGTTGCAAAATTGCTTCCAGGTGTGCTTCACGGTATTCCCTTGAGCTATTTCTTAGCACCTATATTACAGGCATCCTCCTGCCATTTCGGAGAGAGTCACTCCTTTTGAGAGGATCATTAAACTTTTCTGAAATTGTACAGGTGGTGAAGATTCTGCCATATTTGTAATTCATTTTATCTTTATAGACCACTATCCTTTTTAAATCTTGCTTCTAGGTTATATGATTTTTACTTTTAGTTCAGCATCAGGCTTTAGCATCTCTGAAAGCATAGCAGTTACATCATTTTAAAGCATTTTTATCTCCAACTTTTTAAATAATCGTAACAGCTGAGGATTTGCATATAAAAGGAAGGTGTCCATTGATGGCAAGATCTGCCCTGTCTTTAAGAAGTGTTAACACTGCAGAAGCTATTTGATGCAGTTGATCAAGATTTTGGGTGCCCTACTGCATTGGTCACTCCATTCTCTGCAATTTACTTAACTAAGAGAATAATCTGGTTGACTTTGTGCATGATACAAGGAATGAAGTGGTGTCCCAGCTGATCACTCACAGTGGCTTTCCAGCATGATGGCTCAGCATCTAATCCTTTCTCATTCATGAATTGCCTTAAACTGCAAGTTCAGATTTGATATTCAGGGCTAGAATCTTCAGCCATTTCCTGAGTTTCAGTTTGAACTTCCTTATAGTGACATGATACATATTTGTCAGGTCAGCTTAACTTTCCATGTGTCCCTTTCACCTCTCTCTGTTTTCTTCCTTGTCACTGTTATTAACGTAGATTATTAACTTACATCCTTCTAATTAAACCTGTGTCTTCATGCTCTATGAAATGATTTATGCTATCGCCGCGCTTTGGCATTGCTTGTAATTAATACACCTTCTTCACTGGTTTTGGTTTCCTGTGGTTCAAGAATATGCTCCCTGCTTGCTACTTGTTGCTTATGTATAGACTAAGGCAATAGAAAACCTAGGTGGCCTTGGAAATGTTGTGTTAGTAACGACTAAAGTAGTATTATAATGAGCAACGTAATATTCTGCTATGTGTATTGAGTTGTACTTGGAATATTTTTTTTGTTCTTCAGGCTCATCTTGCTCTGTTGTCAGATAAAGTAGCAAGACAGAAATGAGGTGGTAGGAGCGGTATGTAGCATCGAAATGCTTGGAAATCATCAAAGATGGGATATTCTGGGATGGCAGGGGCAGGAGGAAAAGAGAGAAAGATCCCCTTTGCATCTTGAACTCCAGAGAATTTTGAAAAAGGAAGGTTATGTTATCTGCCTTCCATCTTTCCTTTATGCTTCTTTCAACTGCTTTAAAAAGATATGAAAAAAAAAGACCTACCTCTATTGTTTGTAATTGTAAGCAATGTACACTTACTTCTGCGCTAAGCATGGCAACGTAAGCAACTTCTCAGCACCTGAGCTTAGCTGCCCTTTGGCTGTGGTGTAGAACTTGATCTGGGAAAAGAAACCAACAGCTCAGAACTCCACGAGAACTCTTGTTCTAGTTTGTGTTTTATCTTTGCCTGATAACTAAACTCAGCAAAAATCTTATCTATAATTATTTTACAATCTCATATCAAGTACTAAGGACATACTAGGGATGCTTTATGCCTTAGTGCAGATTTTTCCTGAAGGCAGTTAATAAATTTAGTTCTTACTTAAAACACGCATCAGTGCAAAGAAACACCTTCTATTCAAAATAAATTATATTTTTTTTTTTAAAAAAAAAAGAGTCAGAAATGAAGAAGGATGTGAAGGGTCCTTACAACCTGTCTGAGATGCAGCAATGTCAGCAGCCTGGCTTCTACATTTTAGCTGGGCTGAACTCCTGTAGTGTTTACATCTGGATAGTTCCTAAAAGTATAGCAAGCTGACCCATTCCACTGTAAATTTACTGTAGTTAACAACAGCCACTGTATAGGTTTTACAACAATTCCATTCATAATTACAGAAGTATCTATAGCTTTTTATCAACCCTGGCTTTATTATCTCATTAGTCTGCTTTGTGGTTTTAGATTTCTGAGTATTCTCAGCACTTAAGAGCTTTGTGTGCATGGGAAGGAGAGAGAGAGAAAACTGAACTAGAGATATTTCTGCTGACTTGACAGGGAACTCAGTGTAAGAAAGCTTTGGGTTTGGGAAACCTTCAGTTTACTGGCAAATCCTGGCTTTTCTCCTCACCAGGGTGCCCTGGGTGTAATTTATTCTAGTATGTCTTCTTTTGAGGAGCAATAATAAGTTGGGGGAACACAATTCTAGTTGTTCTGATCTTTAGCTGATGAATCCTTGTAATAAGGAATGTGTATCCACCCCAATAAAAGGTTGGTTGGCTGGGAAAGCAAATGACCCAAAGTGAAATGTGTCTTTAATTAGCATTCTGATCAAAGTGCCAGACATTAAAAACTAATTGAGGTATTTCATATTATCAGATGCTAGTTTAAGTTAGTGACCTGGCTTTCATTTCTGGTGCCAGGGATACGACTGCTACAGCCAAGACCTTTCTATCTGTTAGGTCATTGCAAAGAATTAACGGCTATTTTACTGCCTGCTCTTTTCAGGGTGAGTGGAAGGTGCCAGATCACCGTTCAGCACTTAGAGGTGTAAATACGCAGGTGTTAGGCGTATGAAACTTCCAGCCAGTAGTGGAGAGGGAATGTAATCACAAGTAATCCCTTTTTTTTCCAAGTAGGCACATAGTTGCACATAAATTTGTCAAATGAATCCATGAAGGTATGACTGTGTGTTTGCACTGCTCGGCTCTTGTTCAAGTCTAGTTCTGCTACTGTTGTGTTCAAAAGCATGAGCTTATGAGATTGGAGCTGGTTAGTCATGCTGTCTGTAGTACTGCACTGGTGTTGTAACTGCCCAGTTCTGCGCTTCGAAGTAAGTGAGGCAGAGAGATTGAAAATTGTAGAAGTCTCTTGCATGTATGTGAATTTTCTCTCCCTAAAAACTACCTGGGCTGTAGAAGAATGAGAAGCTGCAATAATTCTGTTAAGAATAACTTGGACTTTGATTCATACCTGTTATTTAATCTTGTAGTTCGCATCTGAAGCAATTGAGCAACATTCCGGTGTTTGGACATTCATCCTTTTAGTTTTGACAGTACAGAGCCAACTAACTTGATCGTGGTGTTTGTGTGTTGAGAAACCATTTTAGGATTTTGTTGAGTAATTCATTGTATAAATGCAGGAGATCTTAAAATGCTTACAGGTAAGGTCTGATGGATTCAGATGTGTTAGTTCAGAGAACATCCCTAGCTGCCCTCCTTGTGCTTTATGACCCAGACTGCAGAGCAGGATGTACCTGGGGTTCAGCTGCATTAGCTTTGTTTGATGCAGTAGCTCAAACCAATCCATCATCAGTTTTAGGTAATACACTGAAATGAAGTTAGGTTTCTTAACTTACTGGAATACCGATAACCAGAAGGCCACCAAATCTATAGATCAGTGCCGGGTCATTTTTGCCATGTTTGCAAGTGGCAGTCCTGGGGATGTGGAGTGTTAATAGGCCTTCCATAGCATGAATTTAGAAATAATAATAGGTTCTGTCATTCTGTAGCTGTATGTAGTAGTGATGGTGCACAGCCTGCATCTAGGTTGCTTTGCTTGTCCTCTCATCAGGAAAATCTAGCTGTTTCTGCATGCTCTGTTTCCAAGTTGCTTAATGTTATAAATGTTGATTGCTATGGCGTAGGGTTTTCATTAGATGAAAAATATGATCTATTACA
The DNA here is from genome assembly GCF_011077185.1 of Oxyura jamaicensis. Classification (NCBI taxonomy): domain Eukaryota; kingdom Metazoa; phylum Chordata; class Aves; order Anseriformes; family Anatidae; genus Oxyura; species Oxyura jamaicensis. The sequence goes on along the minus strand of NC_048899.1, from coordinate 4,703,928 downwards.
ATTCCTTTGTATGATTTCTGTGTAAAGAAAATGATTAGGTTAGATAATAGAAGGTCTTTGGAAGTGGTTTCCACAAATGCTGTCAGCAACCTGAATACATGTAATGTGTTGAAAGCAAACAAGCAAAACAAAACAAAAAAGTAGTGGGTTTTGTTACTGCATTTGTGATTCCTGCTCTTTCAACGAGCAAGCAACAGCTATTGCTTGAACTGGGTTTGTAAGAAATGCCCATGTCTGTAGCTTGCCCGTTAGATGTCTAAATGCTGATTTGGGCTAATCATATTCTGCCATTGAATGTCCTCTTCAGAGTAGTTTGCTTCCCTTCTTTACTTATCTACCAAAAAAAGAAAAAAAAAAAATACAGAGGTTTACTTTTGTTCCTGGGTAAACAGGTGAATCAGAGGTCAGCTTGGACAGTTTTCTGAGACAACTCAATAGCATGTTTTATCCTTTGTAGCAGAGATACAGGCAGAGAAGTTGCCCAGCCCTCCTCCATCCACCCCTCAGTTATTTTTTGAAAAAGAAAACAATCTTGATCACCAAATTTCAGTACTTCTGAATTATGGTAAAGTCTTAAATTACAAACCAGTCATTCCATCTGTGGTAAACAGCTCAGTGGCTTTGCACTTACTTGTTAGGTAATTTCATTTTTTATCTGAAACCTATTATGTGATACGTGAAATTGAAAAAGACCTTCCTCAAAACTTCCATATGCCATCTGTTGCTGCTTCCTATTTTCTTTTATAAATCACTTTAATATCTCTCTCCCTAAATATATAATTCTTAACAAATATGAAAGCTTCTATATTGCTTATATCCTCCCAGAGTGAAAAGAGCAATTGTGTTTGTATTTGGTTCACTCTTCAGATAGGGAAGGAATTACATTTCACATCTCTGTGGTTATGTATATAGCATGCGAATGTGTAGCATTCTTGTTAAGAATCAAGGTACTGTATTGTAATTCATTTTCTATTTATTTGTTCTTTGTTTATATATGTTTTTTATGTTTATAAATAACTGCTTGGAATTCAATTCCAGAGTTGGAAGATTTACTGGCTTGTTTATTGTGTAATCTCAGTTAGCAGGCAGCTTGATGTTGGCCTTTTACAGTCACTTGAACTTTTTTTCTCCTTGTTTGGATTACTTGTAACAAGTTTCTTCCTTTTCATCCTCACCTTTAACTGTGCTATACCACAGAAGTGGGAAGGCTGGAGCTGCCCAAAGTGTAATCAATGTCTTATGTGCATTGTAAGTGGCATTTCCATGGTTCTGTATCCTACTTTCCTCATTTTATTAACTTTTTCAGTTGTTCCTGGAACGGAAGTACAAACACCAACTAGGCCTATGAATGTCTGAAAAATAATAGGAGGCAAGGTTAGGGTGTTGCTTCACCTAGATATCATCTAGGCTGTAAATGACAGCCTAGGTCATCATATTTTGAGGGGGTTTATGTAAATCTGTACATCTCAAAAACTCAGTACATTATTAGCCATTAAAAAAATAAAAACTTCATTAGCTCACTAGACACATATAGTACTTAACAGCTCTGTTTGGGATTTTTAGTGACTGGAATTCCAGATGGAGAGGAAAAATCTGAATGAATGTAATCAAGTCTTTCTAGATTTTAAACATAATCCACTTTGACAGGAACACTTACATTTTGGTCTATTAAAAAAAAAATAATGAAAGAAAATCAGACCTTGATAGCCATATAGGTCATGTTTCAGTGGTGTAAAATAAGAGAAAATCAAAGCTCAGCTATGAAACATTACTGGTTTTAACGCCTTTTTTATTTTTTTTTTTTTAGAGAAATGGTTAAAGGCTCTCTATTAAGTTTTTACCACCCCAAATATAATTATTCTTAAAGAAATGTTTACAATCAGAAAATGGAGATTAACATATCACATTTTAAAGTTCATTTTATAACTTTCATCTCCAGTAGCAGCAAGCAGGGATTTTCTCAGTCCCTCTTCTATATGCTGCTTTCATCTCCTTCCTTTTCAAGAAGGTTTCATTTTCCTGGGTGAATTGAATCCTTCTTGCAGACTTGTTGCTGTGAACTCGACTCACAGTGTTTTGTTAGAATGTGTTTACTTTGCCATACTGGGCTATTAATATGTAAGAGTTGTAAAAAGTTTATCTGGTTGACTGCTCCTCTGCCTTTAGTGGGCAGTGCTGGGGCACTGGGTGCTGTATTAGGAACATCTAGGAAGAGTCCTCTTCTACCTGTGAATAAATGACACGGCTCGGTGCTTTGCAATTTTTTATTAGGAAGAGGCTGTATATTTTGTGACTTGTCATTCACACTGTATTTCAACAGACTCCTGATAAATGGTGTTAATCTAAAACTGCCAGTTTTACGACTTTGTTTTATTCCTCTCCCCCACCACGTTGTTCAAAATTAAAACTAGTGTTTGCATACGCTTCTACACTTCTGTGATGGTTTGATGTGGGTGCTCTGCACATGGGCATGCTCCATGTTGCTGTTATCAAGGTGCCCTCTCAAAGGACAGAGCGTATTTCCAGGAATATTTTTCCTACCGCTCAATTCTGTGTATTTTTTACATATCCGTTTAAATGCCTTCTCCCCACTGTGTTTTAACCTTTACAGCTAAATGGCAGGAGAAATGAGTTCTCCAGAGCATCGGGCTTTACTCGTCCATTTAAAAAATGGAGCTTTGAAGTATAAAGTTAGCGGATTGTTACTACATGATTAAAAGAGGTGTCAAGTACTATGACAATGGCGGCTGTGTGGATATTTAAGATAAGCTGGTAGCCAAGACATATGAATTCCATTGTGCTTGTAAAAGTCATAGAGCTTAGACAAATGACTGAGGTGTTATTGCAGTTTAGTGAATCTCTGTTCATGAGATAAGCAGTATTAATTGTGCGTATATTTGTTATCATGACAAAAACAAGATAAAACACTGCATTTTACCCTTGAGTGAAAGTAGTAATTTGTTAGTGTTTCATCTTGGTCACATAACTTGAAAGACAAATTTAACAGCAAGTTTACATACCTATATCCATATATGAAATTTATCTATAAAATATATATATTCTTTCTTTGACTTGAGGAGTTATACCCCAGATTCTAAACTGATGAAACTGACTTTGCACTTGAAAATATCACAAAACTGAGTTGTCAGACTGCTTGGGCTGCACTAAAATCCAGCACAGAGTTTAGTGGTGGATATCACAGCATTGGAAGCATGTTCTTGGCCTTTGTGGTGATAATTTGTGCTCAAATTTTGATGCTACTGATAGGGATCTTTTCAACAGCAGGAGTGCAGCCTGTTAGCTTGTCCTGAAGAGGAAGATGCACAGCTATGTGATAGCTAGAAGTCTACTGAATAACAAAAGTTCTCAAAATTAACGTGCTATTTCCCCTCCTTGTAATTACCAGTGTCTGCTAGCAGCTTTCCATTTATCAGTGATTAATTTCTACACCATCTGGTTACTGAAATGTTGAGTCTGGGAGTACTGATGTGCAACTGGTACTGTAGAGACAAGGCTCTTTGGTCTTGTTAGACCCCACCTGGAGTACTGGGTACTGCTCTGGGGCCCTGAACAAAACAAGGTTAGAGAACCTGTTAGAGAAGGTCCAGAGGATGGCCATAAGGATGATCAGGGGGCTGGAGCATCTCGCCTATGAAGACAGGCTGAGGGAGTTGGGGTTGTTCAGCCTGGAGAAGAGAAGGCTCCAAGGAGGCCTTATAGTGGCATAAATGCGGCCTACAGGAAAGCTGGGGAGGGACTCTTTGTCAGGGAGTGTAGTTGACAGGACAAGTGGTAATAGTTTAAAATTAAACGAGGGTAGGTTTAGGTCAGACATAAGGAAGAAATTCTTTACTCAGGGGGTGGTGAGGCACTGGCCCAGGCTGCCCAGAGCAGCTGTGGCTGCTCCATCCCTGGCAGTGCCCGAGGCCAGGCTGGGATGGGGCTGGGGGCAGCCTGGGCTGCTGGGAGGTGTCCCTGCCCATGGCAGGGGGTTGGAACTGGTTGGGCTCTAACGTCCCTTCCAACCCAAACCATTCTGTGATTCAAAGGTAAAAAGAGGTATTAAGGAATGGTCCTTTGTGTGGGTAAAATAAATAAATAAAATATCGTTCTGACTTGGGGTGTAAAGCGCAGATTTTTCTAATGCAGTGAACTGTCAGTTTAAATAATTTTGATTAACGTATTGTAGTGGAATAGTCACAAAGCAGGCAAATCAATAGATGTAAATGTCATGAACAAGGTTGTTCATAACCCTAAGCAAAGGAAACTTTTGATTTCATGTGAATGAATCTATTGTGTGCTAGAGACAGGGACACAGTGCCAGAATGCAAAACCAAAACCAGACAGACAAAACAACTAGTAAATGAGAGTTTGGGGGTATAGTTTAGGGTGATACTTGTATTAAAGTTCAGGGCAAAAATGCTTATCTGATGCAAAGCAAACTAGGGAAGAAGCATAGGAAAGCTTTGTTTATTCTGTTGTTTGTAGAATTTGTTCAATTTTTGTTTTCTTTATCAGGGGAAAAAAAAAAAAAAAAAAAAAAAAGAGAAAAAGGAAAAAGAAATCCCTGAAAAGCAAATACCATCCTTTTGAGAGGAAGCTATGTAACGCTGCAGGCCTGAATTTGTACTAGGCAGTTACGCCAGTCTTGAAAGGTTTTAAGGCTGCGGACATTTTAAATAAGACAGTGGCAAATTATTTGAAGAGAAGATCTCACCTTGGTGTCATGCAATAGCAATAAAATGACAACTAACCCGAAGTTTCACTGTATTGAATGCAGACAGTAACAAACAGCTGATGAAAATTGTATGGTAAATGTAGGATTACTTCCTAGTGAGAGAGCTGTAATGAGATAGCTGAGCAGAGTTCGAGGTGTGGCAGTGAATCACTTCTCCTTTTATTCCAGGCAGTTGAAGGAGAAGCTCTTTGGGTATAAATTTCTTAAATGAAAAGTAACAGTACCATTTGGCAAAGAACTTGCTCCAGTTCATCAAAGCAACAGCAAGAAATAGTACGATATGCCCTCAATGTCAAAAGGTTTCATAAAGCTCAGATGGCCAGCTAGGACCATCTGAAAGACAAAGTACCAGCGGGAGCAGAAAAAGAAACCAATAGCATTGTGGGGAGAGTAAAGCTTCACTGGAATCCATGGAGAGTTCACGAATATGCACAAATTCAGTGATTCACAGCTTTACTACAGGCAAAGCAGTCCTGTGAGGGTAGGGATGCCATCCATCCTACTTTGTTGATGCTAGTTATGCTCTCGGTCACAACATGAGGAATGGGGATATAGAACTAGTGGAGGCTGGCATTCTGTCCTGTCTGTAATTCCATCTTTCTCCTCTTGTAAATGCTTTGAAACTTCTGCTTAGCTATTGGCTAACCAAATAGTTGTGAGATCTGTTTGAGAAGTTTACTGGTTCTGTAGTAATGTAAATTTAAGAGGAACACTAATGAGTTATTATTTCCAGAACTAAGAGATGCCTTGAGATCAACTCCCCTTGTCCTTATGGGGGATTTCAACTTGCCAGATGTCAACTGGGATCACCACACGGCTGACACGAGCAAGTCCAGGAGGTTCATAAAGCACCTAGATGATAACTTCTTGGTGCAGGTGCTAAGGGAGCCAACTAGGAAAGGTGCCCTCCTAGATCTGTTGCTGGGGAACAGAGAGGGTCTTGTGGGAGACGTGGCAATTGGCAGCCATCTCGGTCATAGTGACCATGGAGTGGTTGAGTTTAGAATTTATGGTGACAGAAGGAAAACTGCCACCTAAACTTCAGCCCTGGATATGGGGAAAGCAGACTTCAGGCTGCTCAGGGAACTAGTCAGCAAGGTCCCCTGCGAAACTGCTTTTGAAGGCATTGGCGTCCATCAGTGCAGGTCAATCTTTAAGCACTGCCTCCTAAAAGCACAAGATCAGGTAATTCCAAAATATCAGAAGTCAGGCATGCGGAGCGGGAGGCCAGCCTGGCTGACCAGGGATATTGTATTGGAGCTTAGGTGAAAAAAGAAAGGGTACGGCTGCTGGAAGGGAGGGTCAGATGACGAGGAACTACAACTTCCGCGGTCTACAACTTCCTCATGAGGGGGCGTGGAGAGGCAGGTGACCTATTCTCCATAAACACCAGGGATAGGACCCACGGGAACGGGGTTAAGCTGAGGCAGGGGAAGTTTAGACTAGACATCAGGAGGAGGCTCTTCACCAAGAGGGTGGTTGCACACTGGAACAGGCTCCCCAGGGAAGCAGTCACTGCACCGAGCCTGTCTGAATTTAAGAAGTGATTGGACTGTGCACTTAGTAACATGGTCTGAATTTTTGGGTAGACCTGTGAGGTGCCAGGAGTTGGACTTGATGATCCTCATGGATCCCTTCCAACTCGGGATATTCTATGATTCTGTGAAAAGATATCACAAATGCTAAGTAACATTATGGAAGAAGAATCAGCTTCCCTGTTGCTTACAAGCAACTACCCTCTTTTGTTACACCAATTTTACATTTGGCTTATTACTTTACACTTTTTTTTTTCCCCTCCCCCCAGTGCTTGGGGTAGCTTGTGAAATTCTACAGAAGGAAATCCAGAGGTTGAATAATGTATTTTACTTTAAAGTTGGTTTCTAATCCTATTTTTCCTTCTGGCTACTTACTAGGTACTGTTGTTAGCTTGTGTATATGTATTACAAATGAAAAGACTACAAAATGCATAGTTTCCCACTGGTTTGGTGCCAGTAACATTTGAAAGGTTAATACCTACTAAACAGTATTAGTAGGATGCTGAAGTCATTCAGGTTTCATGCAGCATGCTGAGGTTTCGCTGCTTGAAAAAAAATATCTTATACTGGCAGTTACTGATATTGACCTGCTGAAGAAGGTATAAAGTAAGAAAAATATTTTACTTGGGCTTCTATGGTAGTCGTGGTTTTCTGAATAGGCACAATCTTGCTGTTTTTGTTTATAACAGATTTTTTAAAATATTGGTGGTATTGATAGTTCTTGTGCTTTCTTTAGTAAGCCAGAGTCCAGTGATAAAGTACGGATAATTTCTGTAAGGCTAAGCATATAAGGTTAAAAATTTCTAGGGGAGGAAAAAAAAATCACTGAATTGTGGCCAACAAGGTAAACACTTGGAAATGCAGCTAGCAGAGAGGTAGATTTCCGGATGGAATAGAAAAGGGAGATTAACTTTGCACAGCAATTTGTTCAGTGGAATTTTAAAAATATATATAAGCAGTTCAAGAGCCAAATTGCTAGTTGCACACTCTGTGTCATAATTGAACTGAGGAACGAGGACAGAGGTTTGGAAGATTGGGCTGGGACTTCTGTCCATAAATGAGCTGCAGTACTTAGTCTCCCATTATTCCCAGCTGACAAAGATATTTCCTCTTCAGTTCCTTTCCAGTTTATCAAGGCATGTAAGTAATTCCACATGCAATTTTCTAGCTAAAATAATGCTTTAGGCTTTCAGTTTTCAAGGTAATTGCTAATTAGTCATTTGATTTTTCATCTCTGTCCCCCCAACCATAACAGAACTATTTTTTAGTTCAGATAATGAAATTTGTGTTTCTGTGTCTTACATCAGTATTGTTGAATGGTGTTTACTCCTTCTTTGAGAAGTATAGTTTTTCTCAGGAGTGACCTAAATGCTGTTCTGCAACAGCTTTTTAGAGGTCTTCATCTTTAAAGGCTGTTCATCTTTAAACATGTTCATAAGAGTTCAGTAAGTCCTTTTTGTCCGCATGCCATCAGTGATCCAGTTTAAAGTGCACATATATGCAAATGCATTTATATTCATGCACTTTCCAAGGGATGAGCTTTGCTTGAGTCTTCTTACATAACTTTTCCATTAAAATATACCAGATTTTGGAAAAGCACAGAAAACTGTAGCTGAAAATGTGTTTCTGAGCAGGATTTTTTTAGCACTGTGCTGTAATGACTATTCCAGAGTATGGAAGTTCTCATGCCTTCCTCCAAGTCTCAGTCATTATCTTTGTGCTCAGTTTTTTCATTTGTGATTTCACAGCTTGTTCTTTTTCAGTACTTCTAGCTATTTATTTTGAAACAAAGTTCTGTGAAATACATGAATACAAACAGGTATGCTCAGTTCGCTTTCTTGTATAGTCGATTCTTGGATAATATAGTGAAATTCAAGTGTTTTGGAAAAGCGGTATGCAAGAAATGTTCATGAAGTTGTTTACGTAAGCATCCAAAACATTAAATAGTTTAAATGTCATTGGCAAATACTAGTATTATTTGTATGGACTTGTTCTGTGAGTAACTTCAGTAATCCGAACAGCTATGCAAGCTTCATTAAATTGGCAATGGATATGTTTGCTGTCGGGGCGAGGAGAGAGTAGCATGAAGTTTGGTGCAACAGCTGGATACAGGGTGCAGTTTTATGTTCTGTTTTTATTCTTTCCACAGCTGAATCCTAGATTTGGTTTGCTGTAGCAGCACTTTGTGAAGTGCTTAGATGCCATACAGGTTCACGTTATCTTCTGGGGTTTTGCTGTGGTTTCTTGTTTTGATGGAAAGAATGTGTGGTAATGTCTTACCTAGAGACCTTAAAGGTTTGTTAATGTATTTAAAGTGCAATTCATTTTCCCTCTTCACCTGCACAAATATATTTGAAAAATTGGACTGCAAGTCATATTTGGTACACTGTGAATCTGTATTGCTGAGTTCTAGAAACCTTGGCAGTAAAGCTTACATTTCTGAAAGGGCCAAGGTGCTCTGCAATTCCCATGGTTCTGCTGGTCCAGTGTTTAGCACTCTAGACACTGGGCCCAAAGACACAGACCAAGAGAAAAACCTAACACTTTATCATTGAAAACATGGCAGGTTTGGGTAACTACTTCCTCCCCGCACCTTTCTGCCCTTTGTAGCTGAGTTATGGGGTCGGTCACTGGCTCTACGGTTAGGAATTGTCCAAATTTTCTCCAGGTACATCAGAGAATGATCCGCATTTGTTTCTTTCCTCTGTTTCTGGGGACTCAGCACAGAACGGTGCCCTACCTATAGAGATGCTTTATGAAGTGGTCTTCAGATCATGGTCCTGCTCTCATATGCTTCATGAAGGACAAGAGAAGACATTCCTTCTTCCCCACAAATTAAAGATGCCTCACTGGGCTTCTCTATGCAGAGCTGAACAAACTGTGGTTATTAGAACTGTGAATTACATTTGCAGTATGTCTCAGCTACGTGGAAGCTAACTGGAGCAGGGGTGGAGTTGTGTCTTCAGGGTCCCAAGCAGCCAGCACAATTCTGTGTTTTAGTTGCAATGCGAGTTTGAGTCTAAACTTGCTGACCTGTCAAGATTAAAAAAAAAAAACAACACACATTTTTCAAAGTCCCAACTGTGTTAAAAGATACAGAACACTCTTAGTAAGGAAAATGGAAGAAATTTAAGCCTCACTAGCTTGGAAATTCCGTTACGGAGGAATATACATCTTGGTAATTCTCATCACTTCTGTTAAATTGCTCTAGGATGGATCACTTCCCCAAAATCCTAAAATAAGGTCCATAGTAACCATAACTGTGTGCAAAATCTGAATGTTTCTCCTTAATGCACAGTGTAATGAACTACCTAAACATACCTGCTCTATGAGATGGGGATAAGGGGATTAATTTGTAATAAATATGATTTGGGTTTCTGTGCTTTTCTGACAGTTTCATATCTGTGCTTTTTAACTTCATATCACATTCCTGTCAGAATGCTGAGACTCCTCAGAATGTGATTGGAAGGTGTAAAATGGATAAGCTTTATCATGTTACATTTATTTTGCTTAAAAAAACCAATATAATCTACTTCTTGAGGTACTCACTGAGACTGATTTAGTAAGAGTGACAAAATAGATATTGCCAACTGCTGCTCAATTTTGAAAACTGTCACAATCACTTAATAAAGCTTTACCCATCTGTATAAACACAACTTAATGCTGTCCTTGAGGCCAAGCAATTAATGATTCTGAATGTATTACCATTAATGAAAAATCTAGTGACTTTAGTATTAAGGGATCCGTGTTCAGTATGGCAAATATGAAAAGTCTTTGTGAAGTGAGTGACACTTTTTAAACACACTTTTGCATGTCATGATTTCAAAAGTATGTAATTTATTAATAAATTGCTCATGAGAAAAAGAATTATTAGAAGCTTGCAAGGCAGTGACTTTTTTCAGTGTGACTTTTAGCACTAGGAGGAGGTGATCGTGGGAGCTAGACTGTAAAAGATAAGAAAGCAAATAAATATGCTCTACACAGTGGTCTGTACGCCTAAAATTTCCACAGGTTTATTCTCCTTGCAGGGGAGGTGAAACAAAGGTCTGAGATGAGAGAATTTGTACAAATATGGAATGGAAGTCCTCCAGATAAACAGGTTTAAATAATGTTGTTGTCTTTGCCTTTTTTGACATGGTTATAACTGTTTTTTAGGATGTACTTCTCATTTTCCTAAGTAAATAATTTCTGTTATTGATCATATCAATCTTGCATGCTTTAGACAAACAAAATATAATTGAAAAAATAAATGTGAATTTAAGGAGTTACAAACGCATCTGTCACGTCATAGTTCAGAGCTGTTGGGGAAAGGGTGATTAACAATGCGATAGGATAGAAATAATAAATTGTGGGAAGCCTCGTGAGCTTCTGGTGAAAGGACTGCAGCAGAGAAAACATCTAGTATGCACTGTGAGGTCTGTGCAACAGCAAAAAAAAAGAAAAAAAGAAGAAAAAGCTGTGTTTTTATCCATTTGGAGATTACCTTAAGATACCCAACGAGTATTTCTGTGTCTGCCTTTCCTTTCAGTGGCATTTATTACAATATAATTGTGAACACGTGATCAATGCAATAAATATAGTGTTAAAAATTGCAGAAGGATAACATGAATTTGATGTTGTTTGAAAAAAATAAAAATCTGCCAGTAATGAAACAAACAGCTTCTCTAGATTGAGTGTGCAGCCATCAGCTCTTTCAGGGATGATGCCTGTGTAGAAATGACCATGTTCAGTGTCAGGACACTATCATTTCTCAGAACTGTGCATATCCATCCAAGCCAGGACTGAGTCTAAAGTTTTGGAGGCTTACCCGTGCTTCAAGTCAAAAACCTTGACGGCGTTGTATCCCTTCCACCAGAAGTGTTTGAAGAGCTGTTGTATGTTCTGTTCATGGTGGACGCCATCACTGAATGCACTCCATTGCTTCTCAACACAAACCACTGGCAAAGCTCTGCAAGCTCTCCATCCACTGTGTGTCTGAAGGTGGTGGAAAAGACCAAGATCTTGTTCAGATCCTGTATGGATGATCAGTTGCCTAGTGGGATATCAGACATTGACCCCCTTGTATTCAAGTGAGCAAGATGTTTGCCGTCTGGTTCTTTTGGATGTCGAAGGAAGTGACTGTGTTCTTTGTGAGGGAACGTGGAGGAAGCTGCTTTGCTGGCTCGAAGCATCTGACATCTGTAAGTTTTCGTACAGCAGAAAAAAATAGGCTGACACGACTGAAGTCTTTCACCGTGTTTTTCTAGACACTGGAGCTTGTGGATTTGAGGGAAAAGGAAGCTCCCTAGCAGCCCGTTAAGGTTGTGCTCTCATAAGGAACAAAATAAGAGCATCGAATTTTCTTGCAGAATGCAGGAAATTTGGGAAGGAGGGAATATTCCTGGTTTTAAAATTGTCTTTCATTTCTAATGTGTCAACTTCAGTTTGTTCCATGAGTAATGTCATCCACTAATAAACCCTCAGCCTAATGATAAAAATTACCTGATTACAAATACACTTGCCAAAAATGCAATATTTTGTAAATTAAGTATCTTGTTTAACGATTTAAAAATCGAGATCTACTTTGTGAAAAAAAGTAAATTTTGTATTTCTGTGTTTTTTCTTGATAAGATTGTGCAGTTTGCAGCTGGTCTGAGGATTTATTGGTGTTTACACTGAAACTTGGACAAGTTTTCTTCAGAGTGCTACACCGGTATTTTAATAGTGGAATTTATTTCTTGTTGCTGTGAAACAACACTTAGTGCTCATCTTGCCTGCGTAGTTTTTGCTAGCAGCTGCCTTGGTGCTATCCACCTGTCACCTGTTAGTCATCTGTGTTTTCTTTTTGAGAAGCCTTTTCTATGGAAAAGAGGAGGTTATTTTTAGGAAATGGAGGTGGAGGGTGGGGGTGGCAAAAAGCCTGAACTTTTTGGAAACTGGTGTGAAATGCATGGGTTTCATGTACATTTTCTGGTTCCTAGCCTCTCAGTGTCGATATTCATAACAAAAAACTGTCCTCGGGCTTTCTGTGAATACTCCTCTAGCCCCGGCAGACGTGCTGTATGTGCAGTGATTTACCTGTGCTCTGAAAGACTTCTTGCTGTGCAGGAAAAAAGGATCATCACAATGGCACCAGGTCTATGTTGGCTGAGAGATGAAAAAGTGGTGCACGCGTGGCTCTTGCACTGCCCTGCTGGTTTCAGGAGCTCAGAGCGAACAGGAGGCTGGAGGAGCAGTTTTAGCCTTCAGATTCGGGTGTTCCCATCCATGCCTGTCACACAAGGAGGGGGAGCCCCTAAAAGAGGGCTGCTGTTCCCCGCTGTTTTGCTATGCTACTCGCCCCACTACGTCTGCCTATTTTCCGTCATTATGTCACATGTCAAATTGGGATATTTGAACAGTGTTGTGGTCTAACTGAGCACAAGAATTTTCTGGCTGCTACGTTCCAAACTTTCTCATCTTACCTGCAGAAATAACTTCATAAGCCTATGGTTCATTGGAAGTCAATGAATCGCACATTCCTGTGCGCTGCAGCCTTTTCAAAAAAGGTTTAAAGCATTCTGTGTTTCATTCTTTAAGAAGTATTATCCAATATGTTTGAAAGGGCTGGGGTCTGAGAAAAGAATCTAAATCTTCACTTTTTCCTAAGCTAAATTTGTCTTAGTGTGCGATCTGTGTGTGTTTGAGAGGGAAGGGGCAGGTTTGACCCTTATTTTTAAAGGGGGTGGGTGGGTGCAAGTCAGGGGAGTTTCAGGTAGGTTTTCTTGAAAGAATTAATTATGGAATGAAAAAGAGTTATACAATAAACTGGTTCAGCCCAGATAATGATTATAATCTATGCCATTTAAAGGCTGAGAGGTGGGGGAACCAAAATTAATCCTGAGGAATGCCCAATTATTGTGTGGGAATGAGACAAGTTACATGGGCAGTTTTTTCAGCCCTTTCCTAAGTAACCTCTCTCTTGGCTTGTCTGAGACAGATCTAAGTTTAGAAAACATAGCAAAGCACACAACATTTCAGAAGGAGCCCACAGGCATGCACTGATGTCTGCGGGGAAGATGTCTCTGTGCAGTTACAGCAGCCAGGGCGGATCAGTTTTCTGTTCGGTGCTGGAAGTCTGCCACTGCCTCCCTTTGTTCTGCTTCCTTTGCTGCACGAAGCTTAGAAGACAGCAACCACCATTGTCATCAGTGATAAAAACTAATTACTTAGGTGATGATTTCAGCTTCAAACCTCTCCACCCTTGCACCCACCAGACTGCATACCTGCAAACACCTCAGCCACCAAACCCACTTCCTTGCAACCCTTGCCATTTGGCAGTTTCTTCCTCCCTGTGAGAAGCTCCTCACCATGAAAAGAAAGGGCTTAATGCCAGCAAAGACAAAGGGAAAAGGCGGTGAAGGTATTGGCTTTCCCGTTACTGTTTTGGTTTGCTGTGGCAGCTTTAATACTGTGTGTGGCCATGCCACAGGATCGCTGTTCAGACGGACAATGTGTCCACCCTGCCCAGAATGTTTGGCTGATATTTATATTTTTATTACTGTTGGCTTAATGAAAATATTTTCTAAGCCTTTTCTCTCTTTTCCGTTTCTCTCTCGTTTCTTTCTGCCCCCAAATAAATAACCTGAAGTAACCTGAAATTTCCCTAATCTGTGGCTCTTCATATTTTGCTAATTAATCATTTTGAACAATCACGTGCAAGGTTGTTTTTCCAAGAAGGGTTTGGTTTCTGGACAAAGCTGAAGAAAACTCCTCGTAGTAAGGTGGAGAAACATTCTTTACATAGGTGTGTCTTCCTATGTGATGAGTAATGAAGTATTTTGGTCCACGTGCCCATTCCCTGGTGCCTCTGATTACTACAGCTGTTTTACCCTTTCTTAAACAAAAGGTCTCACAGGAAGGACTCGCCCATCTGCAGAGGGTCCCACTGTCATGGTTTATTGACGGTGGGTCCCACCGTCATGGGATTGTCTGACCTCCGTTCCTTTTGGCTTCCTTATAAGCTCTTAGCAGAGTGCTTTGCAACTCAGTTTCTTCCAGCAGCTTTGTGCAGCACACATTGTGAGAAGCAAAATGATGCTTTACCAGAAAATCTGTCTAATGTTCATGATCAGAAATTACTAGTTTCATTTGCCTGTTGGAATATTGTGAGTAAAGGTTATGTCTAACCATAACTGTTCTCCTGGTCAAAAACTTGCCAGTGCTGTTTACAACAGTCTGATGTCACCCTCTTGCCCCTTAATAGTCTTCATAGTTACAATTTGTATTAAACAAAGTACTTTAAAGGTGTTCTGGGCCAGCCAACAGTCTGACTGTGTGCATATGTACATGGCTACTCAGATGTGGACATCTACAGCTTGAAAAACAGAACCTTGCTTGGCCTTACCTTCATCGCTTGTTGCTTTATTTAAAACCGAATCTGTTGTTGTATTCACTTGATCATGTTGAATGATATTGATGGTGGCCCTTGAAGTCCTTCTTGGTGGCCTTCCCTGTGAGGAGAACTCAGCACACTTGGGAAGCTTTGGGTGAAACTCTCATGGCTTACTGGAGCTGCCTGCTCTGTTCCCCAAGAACAGCAATGTCGACTGACGACTGGATAAGTTCTTGGCATTATTTCTGAATAACTAGATGGGAACTACACTTTCTTATTTAACTCTATTCTCCCTTAAACGCTCAGTAAAATTTGTAAAACAAAAACTAACCGCTAAATGTTCTTCCAAAAGCAAATGTTGCTTTGCTGCAGATCTAGGATAACAGATTGCAGGTTAGGTAAACAGTGTTTATTCCTTCATTTGCATAGTATTGCATGGAAAAGAAGTCCTACCGAAACTACAATTGTTAGAAAATAAAATGCAGGGTTTTTGTAGCAGTAATTGCCCACATGTCCTAATCGGAAAAATATGAACTATCTACATATTGGGAAAGTAGGATAGAAATACTTTAATTGGTATTGGATGTAATGATTTGAAAGACAAGGCAAACACCACAAAAAAGTGTTTGAGTTGCATCGAGTATCTTAAATAATAATAAATCGTCTGTCGTCATTGTCTTGCTGCTAGTCTTTGAAATGCTGGCGTAACTTTGTCTTCATTCAAAGCAGTACTAATGTTCTAGCTTACTTCAGAGAGAATCTGATACCAAGCGCTTTGATTTATTTTTTTCTCTTTCTTTGACCGATTCCTTTATAGCAGGGCAGAGTAAGGGCAAAGGTGCAGCTTTTGACTGGATGATCTGAGCAAAATGGAAAGAAATGGAGAGAATATCTTTGTAGTTGAAAAAGAAAAATCAATATTACAAAATGGGATGGTTTGGAATATTGATTTTTTTTTGGCTGCAAAATATTGGTCAAGAATAAAATTCTAATAATGTGTTATGACTAATCTAAGGGTCTATCAGTGTTTTTCATGTGAAGGAAATATGTAATTTACTGCAAATTCTGTTATGCCCCAAACACATGTAGCTGTATAGCGGATATTTACACTTGACTTTTTCAAGTTTGATCTGATCAAGATACCTGTAAGGACACAGCCTGAGGCAATCGGAGCAAGGAGGCAGTTGCACTGATAGAAGGCAGCTTTTTGGTATTGAATCCCTGGGTGAAGAGGAGACTTTATGTTGTGATTGTTTTTAACATCAAACCCACGTGAAGATGAAAGCATAGCTTGAAATTATCTGACAGCTGAAATGACACACAATGGGGCAGTGCAAATGTGGACCGAATGATTTAGGGAGTTCTGGACTCAACAGTCATTTTAATGCTTTCTTTCCAAGTTATTTGTGCGTAGTATTTCTCTTCAGATATACATATAAGACCACCTGCTCCATCTCTGAAATGTCAATGAGAGCTTCACAGAGAGCTTTGAAATGTCTTCCTGTATTAAGTACCACAGGGCATTCAAACATAAATCTTTTCAATTCTGTAGTTTATTCCTCAGCAAAGCATGTCTCTCTTTTTTTTTTTTTTTTTTTTTTTTTATTTCTCTGCATTATTTCAGAATCTTTAAAATCATTTGTATTGTCTTTAATGTAAAGATAACTAGCTAACTTCAAATATAGTAACGGTCATTTCTGTTTTCTTGTGTGTATTGTTCTGCAGGTTAAAGTGGGGAGAAAACACCGCCAAACCCAGAAACATAGTTCACTGGACATATTTTCAACATGAATCGTGCTTTTAGCAGGAAGAAAGGTAAGCAATTTTGTTAATGTTCCATAAATATCCTGTATAAATTATTTAGAATAAGAATTACACAAGGACGTACTTAAGAATCATTACATCTAGTAAATTAAGTAGAAAGGAGCAACCTTTTATGATGTACAGAGTAAAATGTTCTTGATTGATAAAGTACTTTTTAGATTGTAAGGCTTATATTGAATTGCATGCTATCCTCTTCACTGAGATGTGTGCACATACGTTCATATATATGTTTATATGTTTGTGGTTTTTTAACCTGCACGCACCAAGGGATGTGCTAGAGGGTTATAGGACTTCTAAAGAGTTAGTAACTTCTGCATTTATTTGATATGTTTCTTAGGTTCTTGGAGAAGCTATTTTATAAAAAAATATTTTAATATGCTTGAAATATCTCATGCTGCAGGATGCCGCTTAGCTTTAAGCAGCTATTCTGAACTTGTAGCATTCTGAAATGTACCCTGTACAAAAGTGTATCAAACCACTAAATATTAAGAGTTGCTCTTCTGGCTTGCTTATTTCTATCTGCTTATGATTAAGCATAGTTTTTAGACAAAGCACAGGAGGTGCAGCTTTTTTAGTTTTCTTTCTTTGTTCTAATGACAGGTTTGTTGCTATTTTCCCATTTGTTTATAAGGTAGGAAATATCATTTATTAGGGCTGATTTCCTTTTGTTTTTCATGTTTTCTTGTAAAGGTCCTTAAGTTTGACACAGTAAGCCAGAGCCTTTGCTTCAATAATTAAGTAAACTCCACTGGAGCGAGTGTAAATGTTGTTTATGTAACAAGAATTCCTGCTTTGCTATCAGTATCAAAGCTTGAAAGAAAAGGAATCTGTCATGCATTATACCAGCATGAAATGATAGTATCACTGCATCCTTCCATGTCTAGTACATTTATTTGCTACGTTGTGATGAACTGAGATAAGTGGTTCAGAATACCAGAAAACGTAGCTAGATCACAAAGAAGATAAACATATTCACAAAGGCTGCAAAAACAATTAAGGATAATCTGATACCCCAGAAGCAAGACAGATGTACAGGAAATAAACTAGAATCCATAAACCATGCTCTTAAGTACTTGCTTTCTTGTGTAGATATTTGTAACATCCCAGTTAAGAATCTGTGTCTACCAGCTGCCTGGCCTATTCCAAATAATTTGAGAGACTGTTCCAATATCTGCATTCAATATCAGACACAGTGTATTACATGGCCATCTTACGGAACGACAGGTGTGTCCTATCCACAGCTGTCCTCTTTAAAACACAGACCCTCATTTTCATTATTCTCACTACTTCATTTTGCAACTAAGCAAAATTCCCAGGTGAATTTTATACTATGTGTATGAAGTCTAGGGCAAGTACTCAGTGTAAATTTATTTTTGAATGCCATGATGAGGGAATGAAACATCCACTTCCAACTACTACAGGTGTGCTGTAGGCTCTGTCCTTAAAAATGGCCATTACAGACCATCTGAATCCCCAAGATTTAGCACAAAAAGGAAATTTTAACCTGCATATTTTGTTCGTATCTTAGTTGTAGTTATCTCTTATGGGCTGATGGTCATTTTAGTTGAAGACTTAATTGACGTGACAAAATCTTGAATTGAATATGAATAAAATCAAGCTTTTCATCCTTTAATAATGATAATGAAAAATATAAGAAAATAGGAAGTGTGAAAAAATCAGTTTTTTTCAGGGAATACTTACACAAGCAATCAAAAATAAATTGAATCCTTTTTTTGCAGTCCAAGTTATATTATCTATTCTAATCGGTTAACCTTAAGCTCATATATAAGGGTTACAAGCTTTGTGAAATAACATTGACTGAAAAAAGTTAATTTCTGTTATAAATAAAACAACAACAAAAAACACCTTGGTACTTTTTCAAAGTAAAACAGCTTTTCTGTTGACCTTAGATTAAGTCAGTTGGACTACTGACTACATATATTAAGGAGAAAATTCTGTTTTAGAAATGTTATCTGACTTAAGAACTGTACAAAAATATATACTCTATTTTCCATTCCTGGATCCAATGAGTGCAGTATACTCTAAGAAATGTTTATGGATTATCTTTTTTAAGGATCTTTCTTTTTTCTATTAAAAACAAACAACAACAAACTGTTCAAGAGCAATGTTCAATATGTTCATGTGGCTTTATTAATATGACCAAGCTTGTGAAAATATTTTTGAATCTATCTACAGTGTCAGGAGCTTGCTTTTGGATGTGATCCAGTTTTCATTCATTGTTTCTGATGATCTACTAATTTTTCCTTTAAAATCATGTGTAGCATGATTGCTTTGAAATGTTGTAGCATGGGAAGTGTTAGAACAGAGTCTGTGAAGTCTTTAAATATTTTTGTATCTTGATGATGTCAGTCTCTCTTTTAAGTAGTTTAGGGATTTGAATGTAATTCTTTTGTAAAAGGCCTTTGTAAATGCTGTGTTGCCATACTTTTTTCTCATTAGTGTATTGTTATCTAAACTGGATTATCTGTTCTTAATTTGTGTGGTAGCGTGTAAGTATAATGTGTATATGCAAAGAGAAAGTATTAGCTGTACTGTTTTGTTGCTGTTGAGGGTTGTGCGTGCTCGATTTTGGTTCTTTGTTGTCTTTTGCTTGTTCTGTTCTTTTTCCGTGGTCTTCCATTCAAAGCCATTAGTATAAGACCTGGTGCTTATAAGAAACAAGAATGAGCTAGTCTTTGTTGGCTTTTGTCCCGTTAAAAATGAGAAAGGAAACTACTGTTTCTTGTAGATAGAGACCTTTCTAAGTATGAAATAGCTGTAATCCAAACCTTCTGGGAGTAAGAGAGTGAAACTTTGAGTGTCTCAAAATAGTCCTAAAAATGTTGCTAGCTATATCCACTTTGGGCTAAATTTAGCCCTGAATTACAATGTGTGAAATCCAGGGAACTTTACTAAGGTTGTGGAGGGCATAAATCACAGCTGAATTTAGTTCAGACTTTATTATACCCCAATGGTCCTGCTTCATCCTAGAGTAAATGTCAGCCTTAGTTTACATATGGCATGAAGTTCAGTGCCAAAGCTGCTGTTAAAACTTGGGAATCTGAAATTTCTAGTATGTTTTTTTTTTTTTTTTTTTTTTTTTTCCATTTGATAGCAGTTCATAAGGTTGGTAATTGCTGCTGGATTATCAGTTTATGAGATGTAGATGGCATTCATAATATTAAATTGAATATATTGAGTTAATAGCCTGTCATAAATCATAAGTTTCAGCGATAGTGTTTCAGTGCAATGGGTTTTTATGAGCCTCATCTATGAAAATGTAGACAGATGCATTTAATCATCAGGGTTCGATACATGAAAAAAAATGTGATCTAAGGTTACTGGATGCTCTCTTCCAGGAGTGGACTGGCTATGTGATCTTTATTTCCATTGTGGACTTATGCTACATTCCAGAGATGACAAATGTTTTGGTTTATCTTTATCTTTCTTTTTTTGAATATACAGACAGCAGTTCCTTTTAAGCTCATTAACTGCCTGTGGATTTGTTTGTGTTGTAAGTATTTTGTGTTATGATACTCTTCTCATTAGGCTACTAAGGTTCCCTTTGAAGTATGTCAACAAGAAGAGTTGCAGGTTTACTGCCTCAATTTGGAAAGGACCAAATCCTTATCCATTGGTGGGAGAAGGAAGCGTCTTTTCCTGCAGCCTGTGCATATGCTTGTACTTGTATGCAAGTGTATATTTATTTATGTATGCACTTTCCCTAGGGATCTAAAAAATGTTCATCACCATGAAAATAAAGCAAATAATTGCATCTCTGGGTGGTGAAAGTGGAGGGAACAGGTCTAGCTGGTATGAATTATTTAGGACAGAAATGGTTATCGTATGTTTTTTAGAGGATGCACATCTGCAAATGAGGAATACTCACTAGGAACTCTGTAGGATTCACAGAATCACAGAAATGAAGGGGTTGGAAGGACCTCGAAAGATCATCGGGTCCAACCCCCCTGCCAAAGCAGGTTCCTCAAAGCAGGCTACCCAGGTAGGTGTCCGGACGGACCTTGAATATCTCCAGAGAAGGAGACTCCTCAACCTCCCTGGGCAGCCTGTCCCAGTGCTCCGTCACCCTCACCGTGAAGAAGTTCTTTCGCATGTTGGTGTGGAACTTCCTGGGCTCCATTTGTGTCCATTGCCCCTTGTCCTGTCCCCATAAACCACTGAAAAGAGGTTGGCCAAATCCTTCTGTCTCCCACACCTCAGGTATTTATTAACATTGATGAGATCCCCTCTCAGTCTTCTCCAGGCTGAACAGACCCAGGTCTCTCAGCCTTCCTTCATAGGGAAGATGCTCCAGGCCTCGTATCATCTTTGTGGCCCTCCGCTGCACTCTTTCCAGGAGATCCCTGTCTCTTTTGTACCGGGGAGCCCAGAACTGGACACAGTACTCCCGGTGAGGCCTGACCAGGGCAGAGTAGAGGGGGAGGATCACCTCCCTTGACCTGCTGGCCGTGCTCCTTTTAATGCACACAGGATCCCATTGGCCCTCTTGGCCACGAGGGCACACTGCTGGCTCAGGGTCAACCTGTCGTCCACCAGGCCCTTTGTCCTCCCTCCAGGGTCGAGGAGTCCTGGGGTGGGAGTCCTTGAAGTAAAGACTGAAGCAAAGAAAGCATTCAGTATCTCCGCCTTCTCGGCGTCTCCCGTTACCAGGACACCCCCTTGTTCAGCAAGGGACCCACATTATCCCTAGTCTTCCTTTTACTGTTTACATACTTAAAAAAAAAACCTATTATCTTTTATCTCTTTTGCAGGCCTCATCTCTAGGTGGGCTTTAGCCTTCCTTGTCACGTCCCTGCAGGCCCTGACAACGCTTCTATACTCCTCCCAAGAGGACAGGCCCTTTTTCCACATTTCATAGACCTTCCTCTTCCTACTCTTCATGTTACTCTTCATTTCCTACTCTTCAAGTTACGTCTGCACAGATAAACCTAATTTTTCTTCTGAAACTTCATGTAGTTATTCTGTCCCTCTTTGGCCCTGTATAATGTCTTGTTCCTTTTGATGATGTCTTGTTCCTTTTTGGTGATAAGAGTTTGGCAGCACCTACATAAGGCCTAAATCTTATGATATTCTTAGGTATGAGTGAATTTTCTTTTCCCCAGCTGTTCGCATGAGAATAGGGGGTACAGGATTGTAATTTCCTGTTGCCTAATACTAAGTATTGTACCTGCTTAAAGAATATCTAGGAAGCTCACAGGATAGATCTATGAATGTTTACAATTATATTTACCATAATAAATATTTTCTTTTTCCTCTTGCAAAACCGAAGGGGCTCCTTTCAGATATACATGCTCCTTAACCATAAAGCACTAACTACTGACTCTAAAACAGGAACAGCACTGGAGGAGTCTTAAGCTTTTTGGTTTCCATCCTATTAAAATGTATGCAGCCTCATTTACAGAATGTTATTTGTTTTGTACAGCAGTTAGAGAAGAGGACCTTTCAAGATCTACAAGCCAATAAATTTTTGGTGTAGTTGTTAGTGCATCATGTAGACTTGTTGCTCAAGGTACTATTTAGGTTGTTACCTTAAGGAAGTTACTCTAAATATGCTTCATGAGTTGCACATGCAACCTGCTATTTAACTGGATATATGTCTAATTAAAGACAAGATGTATTATTCTGTGTGAGTGTATAAAGTTCAAGACAAGTTTTACAGCTCCAGTGTGACAGCTTTGAAAATCTGTCAATGAAAGGTCAGCCAATGCTTTTCTCAGAGACCAACCATTTTATAACTCAAACTCCTCATCTTACTGCATTTAATCTGCTTTTTTTTTTTTGTTTTATTAAAGTTGAATTTAATTCTTCCAGTGAAATAACCTGGAATTGTGATGACTACTACTATTTGTAGGACTTCATCTTATAAAACTGTTGAAAAATTACAAACAATATCCAAGATATGCCATTCAGGATAATTTTATTTTGTGAAATAACGTCCTTTAGATACATAAAACCACGGTGCTTTATAGATAAATGAGAGGAAGCTACAGATTTACATGTTGTTTTGAATGTTTATTGTCACTTTCGTTTCTTCTCTTTAGAGTTTACTTGCATTTAAAATAATATAATTTCAAATGAAAACAAATTATTACAGTATTTTAATCTTTCTGAATAAAAAAAAATAATAATTCAAAGTTTCAGATTTCCATATTGTGTTCCTTTTCCTTCCAAACTGACACAAGTAAAGTTCTTGAAGTTAGAAATGGTTTATAAAATTGCCTTTTAGTTTTTATCAAGCTTAACTGATACTTTCCCACATTTGTGTAGTGTTATTATGAAGGTTTAACTCAACTCTGATTCCAAAAGCAAAAGTTGGAGTTCTAGTATTGATTTGTGTGTGCTTCTTAGTGAAAACTTATGAAAACTGGTGTCACTTAAAATAGATTATACTATCCCAGTAATCTCTATTTGAACTCCACTTCAAAACTCATAGCAAAGACTGAAGTACTTTAGTGTAGCTCATTCGGTGGCAAGAAGACAGAAGAGGTACAGGTCATGAATATTGTAGAAGGACAAAGAAAGGCTAAACATTCTGCAAAATTCATTCTGTTCTAGGAAGATAGGCTTCGGTGTCTTGGCAAATAATAAATATCTCCAAAGAAAGCTTTGTTTGCCAAAAAGAAAAAGATACAACAAAAGTAATTATTTTAGCATTATGTATGTTGACTGGCATTTGCTTATACATATTTTGGGGAGAATTGGCTATGATTAAGCAACTGAAATAACTTTAATAATTTACTGTCATTGAATATAGAGATGGTACCCAGTCATTCCTCTACAAGGTGGCTGAGGTGAATACTCTAGCCAAATTACAGGTTAGGGGGAGGTTTCTGTTAATAATGTTTAAATACTGCTTTCAGGTCAAAACTCCAGTAACATGCACCAAGTCTCATGGCTCCCTGTATCAGTTGGTTGTCTGTAGCAGTTGAGAAGACTGATTTTACCTTATGTGTTGACTGACTAGCAAAAGTGCAACTTAGGAAAACTTGACTGTCTGTTGCACTGCAGGATAAAGGAAATGACTCATCGGGGTGACAATTCTTGTATATCCCATTGTGAAGGTTTTCTTTAATGATATAAACATAGATAACCTAGCAAAAATGAAAGCTACAGATATATATATACACATGCAAGTAAACTCCTTCTTCCTTGAATTACTAATGCATAGATGTACCACTAATCTTGTAGGATTGTCTCTTCCTCAGCAGACTGTTGGTAGACTGATTCTCCTATAAGATCTTTATTTTCATAGCAAATTTGATAAAGCAGGAAGACAGTTCCAAGATTTCTTCTCTTCTGTTGGTCAGGAAAGCATCCACAGATGTCAAAGAGTCAGTAAAGAAGATAAACTTTAATTTTTACCTTCTAGATATGATTGTATTGTCACTGGAGAATTAAAAAAAAAAAATCAAATCAAAATCTTTCTCTGTTCATTGTATTAAATGGAATGGCCACTCAGTCGCATGCTTTGATAAAATGCTTTGGAAGCAAAGTTAAGCAGAGCCCCATGTAGAATCCATGAAGCGTGGGCTTTTGGGAGGCTAAACATGCACTGCTAAGCATTGTTTTGCCATTTAGAAAAGCTAGTTCAAGGTTCAGCTATGCTTCTCTACAAAATCTATTCTATACTATCTGGGCACTAAGTAACACAAGAAGGAATTTATCTCAAAGAGAGAACAATTTCTTGGCACTGTTACTGCTTTCCTTTTTGTTAGATAAATGGTCAGCTGTGCTGTTATCTAACCTAATGTCATCCTCCACTAAGTGCAGCACTGTTGATCTTGGTACTTTAGGAAGTCCCGGAGTCTATTGACTTCAGTGGGTGATTTGTCTGCACGTTTCTCTTCTGCTCTCTAATGCCACTGAGGCCTCTGAAGTGACTCACACTGGTGCCTCCTGGCTCCAGATGGTATGCTGAGCAAGTACTCAACATAAAAGGCAGATTGTGGAGGAATCTCTCCTTTATAGAAAGAGGCTGGTATGAGTCAGGAGGGACTAGAAAAGATTGAATTGCTCTTGCAACTCTGTCCATCAAACCACTTGCAAATATTAGTTTTATGTGGTTTTCCTAGTGGTCTTAGCTGGCCAGTGTATGCTGGTAGGAAAACCCGAGGAGCTCTCACCCTATTCAAATCCTCTTCAAAACTTGATTGGATGCTGTCCTACTGCTACAGGGCATCTCTAAACGTCTGTGCTGCACAGCAAGCATGCAGAGTGTGAGGAGGGCTTGCATATAGGTTACAGGATCACTGGCTCTCTTTAAGCAAGACTGTGGCTTACTCTGTGCCCTTGACTTGTGAACAGTCAACCTTCTTCCCATTTTTATGCCAACGTAGTGGTACCGTGTTTGTCAAAACTACCGCAAACTCAGGGTTTTGCCTCCTGGCATCTCTCATGCTTCATTCCTGTTGAATTCTGTTTATGCTTTACTGGACTGCAGATGCCTGAATGTCCTAACTCTGAAAAGAGAAAAACACAAAAAAAACTGGGCATTTATGTCAACTTTTATATAAATGTTAAGGCAGCCTAGGTTAATAGCTTCAGACACAGTCTGGAATAGTTGTAGTTTTCACCAGGTGAAATAACAGTAGTTTTCACTTTCTACTTCTGTTACATTAGATGCATACCTGTGTCAGTTTTTGTTTTACCTAGGCCTTCGGTTCTTTCTTTAGGACTTGCTAGTTTTTTATCTATTAAATGCCTAGAACTATTGCTTCTATATAAATAATAAAATAATAATATGAGCTATGTTTTTCATTCCATTTCATTGTAGGGTTTCATATTTTATTTGTTGCTTCACAATGAATAGCTACTAAATCATGACAACCTATTTTACAGTAATTGTAGAAGTGAAGGATCATGCTAAAAGCAAACTACACGTGTGTCAGCTGTTTAAAGGAATACCTTTTTTATAGTTTTTCTTTTTTCCTAATATTCTGGTCGGTTGGATACCCAGTTTCTGAAATTTGATACTTCTCATCTGCTATGAAATCAAATTACGGATAAGCAGTATTTTGAACAGCTGCTGAAAGATAAGAGGCATAAGCCCAAAATAGGGGCCAGTTGAACTAGATGATCCTGGAGGTCTTTTCCAACCTTAATGATTCTATAAGTCTCTGGAAATCTGAGCTTACAATTCAGAGGGAATGCAGGTAACAAACATTTCTGTAACATCTGCATGACTTTTTCTATATCTTTGCTATCAATGTGAATTTTGCCTTACATTGACTCTGTTCAGCATGAAGAGTTCTTTCAAATATGCAAGTAGCCCATAACTATTGCGTGCCCCTAGGAAATAGGTTTCCAACATCTGTGGAAAACTTCGTGCCTGTGTCACACTGTCTGTGGATCTGCGTGTGGGTGGTGGAAATGCTGCTTGCCAGCTCGGTGTGTTAATCAATGGCATGAGACTCATAAAATCCAGGCATCTTTTTTGGTACATGGCAAAGTCACTGCTTTCCTCTTCCTTTTGACCTGAGAAAACCTAGCTGTTTTTCCTTCCCATAATTAAGGATGCCAGCAGTAATGGAAACACTTTCCTAGCAGTGTTATTCCTTGCTCCAGTTCCTAGAGCTGTTGTATCATTGCAGTTTGATATTGGTACACATGTGGGTGACTCCACAGAAACATTTCAGATCAAGCTTTTTACCCAGTGATAATATTGGAAACATTACCGGCATTTCCAGCTTGGCTCCTAAATTAAATAATGTTATTTTTCAGCTTTGAACTTGTCTTTCACGGGATGGGAAGAAAGTATGTGACATTTTTCCAAGAGTACTTAGTTTTCCTGGTACCCATGTAGTCAATGTAGGCTTTAGAAACTTCAGCCCTATTGCCTGTTTGTGCTAGCGCTAGGCACTGAAATGAGTGGGGGATTGGTTTTGTTGCTGTTATTTTTAAGAAGTTCAATATTTTATTTTGGAGCTTTTTTTACAGGGTTTTCCTTTACAAATGTATAAATATGCTAGTATCTTGCTGAAGCATGTGAAGAGATGATGTGTAAGAAATGGGCAAATAAAACATTCAGATCAGCAGTGTGAATGCATATTTCAGAGCTTAGATTTGTGCTGTTCAGGTCTTCACTCTGCTGTGGTGAGTGTTATGGCATACAGCGTGGTCTCGTCTTACATGACAGATTCTCCTTGGCCTGGGACTTCCAGTCGAGGCCAGCCCCTAGCCTGCTCACCAGCCCCTCAGCAGTACCCTGACCTGAAATGTAATGCTCACAGTTAACTTTTGGGCTGTCAGGATTTATTCTAGTGTTCCTACTTCACACCAGTTTTGTGCCTTTTCTACTTGTGGATAACATCAGCTTTTGATGGTGTACTCAAAATGGAGATAAGGCTTCAGATCTTAAAATATTCTGGGAAGTCAGTCAAGTTCAGGTTGCTGAATTCCAGTCACAAGGCACACATGAAATGGGGGGAATTGGAATTGCAGCCACTGCAGTACATAACCGTACTCCTGCCTGCCTCCGAGTGGACCAATCCTGCTTTTTTAATTAAGAAGTGCTAATGTCATTCTTCAATAACGCAGCTGAACCCATTCTCAGCCAGAAGGAAATTGCTTTAAAGAAAAAATTTCCTCCGGCTTTGCAGTTTTGATCCTGTTCCTGTGGTGATTGTGGTGAATATCTTGTTTAACGGGATTTTTGCTTCTCTATGTTCACAAATATTTAGTTTGTTTAGTGTCAATAAATGTCACGGCTTTTGCTCTTGAGCAGTTTGAAGTGGGCTGGATTTTATTGTTCTTATGCTTAGCTAATAAAAAAAGTAATTGCTGTAACTGCAAGTCCCATTAAAAGGCACGGGGAATTGTCTGTGAATATGCAAGGGGAGAGCTTGGCTTTACGCTATTATTCTGTTACTTAATTGAATAAAGTTCCAGATTTGTGACTTTAATTCATGGTAATTAAAAGAGAAGTGGTGTCAAGTTAGAAAATGCTACTAAATATTGAATGTGGGGAATATAAATTACTCAATGGCATAGACTCCTGCAGTTGGTAATACAGTTCAGTAGTTTGGAATTTCATACTTTTTTTCTTAAATGATTTCAAATACAATAATAAAACTTAAATATATATATAGTTCTAAACTTCTAATAAGAGTATTTTTTCTAGTGTTTACAATTCCACCCCAAATTATGTAGAACATTCTAAATGGCTATTACAAGAGACGGAAGAAAAATACATTGCACAAGTAATAAACTTGTGATGTAACCATATGAAGCATGCAGTGGGAAAATAAGACAAAAGTACAGTCTTTTACTGATTTTTGCATCACAAGAAAATAGGCAAATTTGTTTAGAATATGTCATGAAAAATTGAATAACATCTAAACTTCTGAATCAGGTACCATGAGCTGACCTGTTTCTGTTTTCCTA
Organism: Oxyura jamaicensis; assembly: GCF_011077185.1. Classification (NCBI taxonomy): domain Eukaryota; kingdom Metazoa; phylum Chordata; class Aves; order Anseriformes; family Anatidae; genus Oxyura; species Oxyura jamaicensis. The sequence continues at coordinate 4,676,075 of NC_048899.1, read as the reverse complement.
CAGAGAGATTAGGGCTTTTTTTTTTTTCATATCAGTTATCACTTTGATACTTTTTCAACAATAATTTCCTTTGTCCCTGTAATGTCTTCATAATCTACCAAAAAAAGCCCCCCACAAGCATAATTACAAGTGCAGCATATCGCCAGAGCTTTAAACAGCAATAGGATGCAGAAAATATTGATGTTGAGAGACAGAAGCAGCAAACATCCTTAGAACAATAAACATAGGAGGGGGAGGAATTGGAGTAGTTGTGGTAAATCAGGTCAGTTGAAACAAGAAATTTAGCAAATGGAAGTAACAAAGTTCTTTCATGTAAATGTTTGGGTAGTTGTGAAATATACTGTGTTTCCATCTAGCCCCAATAACTACTTCAGACAGATAATTATCTGAGGAAAATTAGGATTGTTGATGCTTTCCAGAAAGATGTTATAACAGTTCAACTACCAATTGAATAACCTATTCAGTGCTTCTTTTATTTTGCTTTTCTGTAGATAAAACATGGATGCACACTCCTGAAGCCTTATCAAAGCATTATATTCCCTATAATGCAAAGGTAAGAAAATATTAAGTTATTTTCTCCTCTTACCTTTAGAACACAGTGCATTCTATCTTGCTTTTCATTTGAAAACTGCAGGGACATGAAGTAGCCAAATGAAATAGCAAGGAAAAACTTAGTAAGTAAATGTCTGTTTTGCAGATGAAAATTTTCTATTTCTTAAATAAGGGCCAGATGATTCTCCTTCTGTCTGAATTACTTGATTTTGTAGAAAGCAAACAGGTGTTTCTCTTCTGCTCGACTTTCTATTTCCTTTTAATAGATGCCAAATGGATGGAAATTTGGACTGCAAAAGAATTTAACATCAGGTTGCATGCGTACAGTGCTATAAAAATTAAAATGAATAACACTCCTTTTGAACAGTAGCAAAGACAAAGAGTAATGATCCTATCTGCTGGATACATTGAAATGTCAAATACTGAGAAAATATGGTAGAATAGTAACTGGATTTTTGAATAGTAAAATCAGAAGTCTTGCTCCGGTGTTCTCTTCTCTCAGTTAGGATGAAGTGTTTTAATTAGCCTAACGACATCTGTTCACCGGAAATAATCTTTCCAAAAGAACAACTTATTACTTGCCATTGTACTGGGGGGATATTTCAATGAGATTTCACCATGGTATGTTCTGGATAATGTTCCCTGTGTTTTATCCCATAATTGTCTTGTTTTCTTTTGCTTTTTAAATATAAAATTGAAAATTATTTCACAGACCAAAACTCAGTTTCCTATGCTGGCCCTTCCTGCAGTTGGATTGCCAATTTTCTTTTTTAATTTTGTTTTTTTGCTTAATGATACCATACAGTGAGCAAGTGTTTGTAGTGGAAATTTGCATCATCTTCTGCTAGTTGCCGGGTGAACGTGTTTTTATTCTGTGTGCTCTCAAACTGAATTTTCTACCAAAGGATGTATTACCATTTAACTGGCTAGCCTTACCAGACACCTTGGCTTTTATATTACAGTTTCTGAGAGGGAGGAATACTTGCTGGGGTTGTTGTACAATCTGTTTTAAGAGCAAGTTGAAGCTATGAATTCTTTTAATGCATTGAAAAAGACCTGTTCGTTTGTGATCTTTATTTAAGGAGAAAAAAGAAACCTCCTTCATCTTTCCTGTCGTATTGTCTTTCTTAAAAGCATATCTCATAAATGGTGTCAGTACAGGTATGCAGAAACGTTTTTTAAAATAAAGATGACGGTGATGGGGTGGTGCTAACTGCAGAAACAAAACTGTCAATAACTGCTAGGACAGAAGAGAGGAGGTGGGAAATTCCTGTCCAAAAGAAGTCTACTTAATTTAGTTAATATATGCTCAAGTTCTTCTGCTCCTGTTCATTGTGAATTCAGGCCTCATAGTGTGCGTATGGTTTTTTGTGTTTTGTTTTTTAAACTGGTCACATTTTATCTGTTAGCTTTAAATGATGTTTTCACTTAAATTCTCAAATATTGTTTTTGTCTAGTTATTCAGTATTTTTCTGTTTAGGAGACCTTGCATATGTTAGCATATCATTTGAGTTTTGTGACATCTTGATTTTTAACTAATATACCCAGCTGATTTCAAATCTTGTAACTGGGTCGTGAACTAATGTCTAAAAACTCAGGAAGCATCTGTGAAACAAGTATTGAAGAAGACTCGTGGATTACTATTTTTTTTCAGATCTTCATAGCCATCATTCCACTTCTCATTCTATAACATTCTATCCATAAAGCTTTTGTATTTGTTGGGAGGAAATGACAACACTTTTCCATTTGATTTCTTTCAGAAGGTAATTATGTGAGTGAAGAATAATAGAGAATAAAAAAGATGACATGTTCAGAAAACTAAATCTAGTTGATGGAAAGTGTTCTTTTCAGAGGTGTTCTTTTTCCATGGCAAGTGAGCTTTGTTCTGCTACATAATTTCTAGAATGCAAATTACTCTGGATGAAAAATTGTGTTTTTTGCTGTCTTAGATTAAAAAAAAAAAAAAAAAAAAGCATGTTGACAAAATGCAGCACGTGTTGACTGTTGTCTTATAAAGAACATTCCTAGTCAAGGTAACAGGATGTTAAAAGCCACCTGCAATATACAGAATTGCCCTCCTTTGCACAAACTGGAGGGAACTCTTTCATAAAGTCAGTAATGTCTGATATCTCTTAGGACATGCATCCTCTGGATGGCTTATGGCAATAATCCTCTTTGCAACAAAACACAGACAAGGTGGTTTCTTCTACGAGTACAATCTAGGAGTCCATAGGAAGTATCCTTAAAATGTGAATGTTCTGTTTTTCAGCATGGTTTGTGTATGGCATAAGTTGGGGGAGGGAGGTGGTATTTAGGTTGTGGAGGGTAAAGGGGGGTTATTTCAGTATGGTCTGGAGGTGAAATCTGGGCCTACTAAGGGAGAGTTTTGCATCAGTTCCTTTGCGAACCCCTGTTTTTCTGGAGTATGTCACTCCAGCTGAAAGCATATTAATCACATAACATCCCCCTTCCCAACCCCCCCACCCCCCAAAAAATAAAATAAAATAAACTCATAATCTGGGTTGCGGTAGTCGCTTTATAACATGATATACAGGGGATGCAAGACTCATTTAGATGTAACAGCATGGAACTTCTCACCTAACAAAAGCTATTTATGTTACCAGCATATAAAATTTGAAGGCAAACTAAAATTTCTCATTTAATTCATCTTTCCTCTGTAACACTCCATAACTAAGAACAGATGTTTGTATTATTTTCCATACTGTAGGGAAATAGGCTCTCTTTTGCCCTCAAGTTAATTTTCTTGATTTTAGGCCAGTGTTTTCTCTGCAACAAAAGTGTGATCAAAGTGTGACTTTATGGAATCTGACTGCAACTTTAAAAATGGACTGACTGTTGTCATCATGTAATTGATACTGCCCTGAGGGATGTGTTTCTGCTAAGCTGCTGCCCAAAGCAACAATAAGTTTACTATGTCTCTCTGTACTAAATTATATTTATATTCTTCCAATGTTCCCCTTACGGTCACTTGGCTGTTTTTTGGTTTATATCATATTTCTACGTGCACATCTTTCCGTTTTGCAGATTAGAGGTTCTGCTTTGCAGCTCTGGTGTTTATGTTGGCTACCAGCATCCTATGGAGCCAGTAGTGTCAACCTTGCATGAGGTCTGAAGATCTGCCATTTTGCATAATACACAGCACATTAAACCCTTTAGAGTTTATTTTACCAAGAGATGTGGTGGCTTCCTAATTCCTAAACAGCCATTGTCTTACTGCTTGCTTCATGTTTGTTTTGTTTTAATACTTCATATATTGTTATAGATACACTTATGATTCTTGATGAAGCTTAGAAGAGATTTTGAAGATAAAAGACCAAAATTTCTCCAAAAAAAAAAAAAACCTGTAACCTCACTTTGTATTATTGTGGCTTTTTTTCATAGTTAATTGTGAATTGTGCAGTTTCGTGAATGATCTTTCAATTATTAAATACGTTCCTTGGACTTATATTGCCACAGTAGAAGTGAGGAAGTGCATTAACAGTTAATAGCCTGCTTTGCAGTACCTAATAGTATTATTCCTTACTGTGGTACAGTAAATAAAATTTAGTAAGTAATTCCCTATTCAGCTTTCTAATCATTTGGGACTAGCAGATAATGCTTTTCTGGAGCAAGAGTTTTAGGTGACAAGTGTGCTACTTAAGTGATGTAACTACAGTAGCAAGCCTCTTGGTGCAATTGTATCATTTGAATATCTGTATCATTAGCATGATGTATTATCAAAAGCTGTTTTCATGGTGTAAACTGTGTTCCTACTACAAGGTGATATGCCTATCCTTGCACATTCTCCTTTTTCCCCGGTAAACATGTTACAGAATAATTGTGTGTCAGTAAAAATAGTTAATGAAACTAATGAAAGAATATGAAAGAGAAAAATGTGTATAGATTTTCCAGGTAAACAAAGGCACAAGACACGCTATTAAAAGTACACTTAAATTTATATGGTGAAGTTAGATATCGTAAGATACTACAAACAGAGCAGGAAAATGTTGCAAATGAGAAACTAATGAAATAGAAGAGAGCATTAGTGGAAATAACTCATTTTCCTACGTTACATTTATTATAATTAGAATTAATAACTGAATTTCAATTAATTTTCATTAGTCTCAAAATGCCTTGGATGTAAACATAACGAATGTAAGTGTGTAACTACAAGAAAAATGAGTATCAGGAAAATATCCAAATGAAATATGAAAGGAGTAAATGCAAATCTGAGCTTAGTTATTTCTGATACATTGCAGTCATTAAACTTGGGGCTCATTGTGCCAGGGATAGAATAAACATGTAAACAAAACGTAGAGACCACACGGGGTACGGCCAGAAGACTTCTGTGCTTTCGAGAAAGGGATCTACCTATTCCATATTGCTTACAAGTTAACATACTTGGAGGAAAAGGGTAGGAGGCTGGTATCATATGCACAAATATGCTATAAAATAGGCAACAGTGATGCAAGAGGATCATCCATAAACTTCCAACAACAACAAACAACATCTCCTCTAAGTAGCTAAATGAGGAGAGCTGCATTATAATTGTTCAGTATCGAGCAGTTCCAGTTGCTCTCTTTTGTGAAAAATGGTGAATATTTGGTTTCCTTAAAACCTGCACAGTTAAGATCCTCAGAAAGCTCTGTTAAGTTTTTCAGAAAGTTCTTCTGAAATTCTGTAAGTATGCTTTGTCTGAGCTTACACAGCCAGTTTCCAAAGGGACAAGAACTAAGTCTGCATCTCTTGAGCCTTGTCTAGCCTTCTGAGCACAAAACCAGCCCTTACTTCCAGTCAATAGGCTATCACCCTACAGTAGGAAGATGAGTAGGGTTTGCAGATCATTGTAGACCTCTACCTGCATATGGATGCACAGAGGTTCAAAGGCTGTATGAATGCACGTTGTGTGTACTTCACTAGCCCCCAATGCCCCTCAGATGTACGCATGTGAAGATGATTTGGAAGAGTTGGAAGGTATATGCCTTATTGTTTCTGTGTGCATCTTCACCTAGAGTTTTGTCTTTTGCATCCATTTACTGCTCCTTGTCTGAAAGCTCTGAAAAAGTGACTTGCTTATAATTGGAGTGCCAATACCTTTTATAACTGAACACTGGCTGAGAAGTTTAGAAAAACAGCAGAAAGGCAACTGTGCATTTTTGACATGGGTACGGCCTCTTCCCTGGTGTCTAAATCCCTCTTAGTTACAAGTAAAATACACAGCTACACAACCTCATGGTTTACAGGTCATTCTTATTCCTCAGAACGTGTCTTGCTTCAAGGAAGGAATAAAGTTTGAGCAATTTCATTTTTTCTTTCTTAAGGTCCGTTTCTGTGTGTAGCTTTAACAGAGGGTTTTAGGTTTGACTGAAGCTCCCTGTGTCATACAGAAATGCAGTCTGTGTATCATTTTGAGGCGTACAGATGAGAGCAAAGGCTTAGATCCAAGTAATTAAAATTTGACAAGGTAGTAAACACTTGAAGAGTGGAAGTGAGGGTATGTGAAGTGTTTTGGATGCTCCAAGTACACATACTGCTAATTCTGCAGTGTAACAATTGCGTATAAAGATGAATACGTATTTGTACTGAAAGCAGGGACATGATTGAGGAACGTGGTTTGCCTAATGCCTATATTTTAATTTACAAATACTACAGCTAATTTTAAGCACACATGAACTGAAGGCCATGTAAGTTGGGCTGTTAGCCGTTTCGGTTTTGTCCCTTGAGCTCTGTAGGGTAAACGGAAAGACTACAAATCTGCTTCACTTACCCAATATCCATACCTGGCAGGGCATCCCCATCTGATTGCTCAAGGCTAAGAAAAACTAGAAAGCGGTTGAGATATTAGACAAAACTGCTTAACATGAAGTGTAATTTCTTTTCCTGTCTCAGGTAGAACAATTAATAAAGCATGTAGTCTGATGTTTCTGATAGTGGAAAAAAAATATCTCAGTGATTTTGAGTGAGATAAAAATATTGGTTGTGGTTTTGAATACATTATAAACTGCAATTAAAAGACAAAACGGTAGCTTTTGATCTATTCTCCAGAGCTCTCATCCTCTCTCAGGTTCTGCTTATGATCCTTTGGTCTCTTCCCTTTCACTTGAAGCTCCATTTCACTTGAAATGTCTAAGCACTATATGACGTGCTTCAATTACAATTATGAAGCATATCTGCAATGCAAATAAGAGACAGAACCTCTAATTTCATGGTGAGAATTAAAAATAGATCACACCAATTAATGGTTGCATATGCAACATAGGACCTGAGAGGTATTTTAAGTACCTTTCTCATTAATGTATTAAATAGTATATTCCAACTTCTCTGTAATAAAGCAATCTGAATTGAAGTTAGCCAGTTTTGCTAGACAGCTTTGGAGTTGTATTCTGGACGGTTAGGAGCAGGTTTCTTTCTTTGGTATGCAAGCTGTTTCTCTGCCATAAATTGCCTTATATCCATTCTGCTTAGAACCCTAGCTGCTTAATTACAGTCTTTTCCTCTTTCTCTGACTTTATGAGCAGTCTAAGTTTCATTCTCTCATAGGGGAAAAAGATTTTTGTAGCAACCAACAGCTCTAGACACATTTTTGTAAGAGGTCCTAGGATCACTTATTTGGCACTGCAGATATATCTAACAACTATAACCTGGACTGAAAATGTAAAGCTGCAGAAGACTTAGCTCATTTTTGGATGTTGATGCACGATTTTAGAAAGATCGAATGCCTTATTCCTTGAATGTTATGGAGTTGTCCTTTGGCTACAGTTATATTTACATTAGGATTTGCTTTGGCATCGAAATGTAAGAATCTGCAATAAATTAGGTTGGAAGGGGTCTCTGGAGATCATCCAGTTGATTCCTACCTGAAGAAAGGCTAACTTAAAAATCGGGTGAGACACAACAGAGCCTTATACAATCAAGCTTTAAATTCCTGCAAGGACAGAGACGTGCAGACGCTGGGCAGCCTGTTCCAGTACTTAATCACTGTCACTGTGATTTATTTTTTCCCTCATTTCTAGTTGTTTCTTTTGCTGCAACTTCTGATTCGAAGTCTTACACATATCTGCACACACACCAGCCTTGTAATCTCAGTTTGAACAAGTGCTGCCCCCTTTGCTTCTCACAATGAACTGTAATCCATTTTCCTAACCACCTTGTTAAGCCTGAATGCAATTTGTAGTTTATGTTTCTTTAAGAATGGGTTATTGTTGCTCTATTTCATGTTGAGATGCAGAGCTTATGTCGTGTGAAACTCCTGGAATTCATATAACTTCTAGATTACAAGGGACACAGTTTATATATGGGATTTTATATATATATATATATATATATATTTTTTTTTTTTTTTCTCAAGGCTTTTCTTAGCCTTTCACTGTAAGGGCTTGGTCTCCTGGGTATGTTCACTGTCTTGGCTAAGTCTGAAAATTTGCAGCAGGAGACTGCGTAGGTTTGATTTATCTGGCATGGTCTGCAGTGGTCTGCAGTTAGGAAGACTTGTTGACGGCATGCTTAAAATAGTACGCTGATCAATACCATGGTACCTGAGACCTATCTGTGCCAGGTACGTTCTTTGGGTTATTTTTGTTGTAAAAATAATATTTGTAATTCTATTCTTGCTATAGAAGAGTTGTTTTCTGGAGTGTAGAACAGACATAAATTAAGGTGTTAATCCAACAAGCTCTGATAGTAGGAGAAAATATTAGTATGTATGACGTACAGAGAAGGAAGCACAAGTTCTGTAGTAGTAATAGCAACCCTCTTCCAATTGCAGTTCTTTGTAATATGGCATTTAGTATTGAATACAACATCTAAAGTATATTTCTAATGACAGTGTATTAAACAAAAGTGTAAAAATAAGCTTTGAACATAAATGCATCACTGCCCTTTCCTAGTAGCTCCCTCAAAGATGCTGAGCAATGAGACTGTTGAGACAAAGACTTAGAATCATTAGAAGCTATGTAACAACTCTTCTAAGTGTCATTTTCTTATTCTTTAGAAAAAGAATAAATTAATATTTGATTATAGCTCTTTACTGACTGTAAAAGATGCTCAGAATCCTCGAGCTTGGCAGCACAGAAAAGAGCAGGCACCACAAGAATAACAGGCAGTGAGTGACACAAACGTCTTTTCAAGACAGCTAAACAAAACTCAGAGGTTTGTCCAGAGAAAATGAATGAAGTAAATAGCAGTATGCAAGGAAAAAGAGCAGAATTTTCAAAAACCTTAGAGTCAGCAAAGATCTGCACAACTCTCCCTTCATCCCTTTCTGTTCCTTCTTCATTGCTGATATTTATTCCCTTGCCTCTTCTTAAGGTTGCTGGACACTACCAATTAGCCTCATTAGCATGCCCTCCAGGGATTCTTTCTGCACAGTTATACTTCCATGTGAGCTGTAGGCTGTGAGAATGTGAGGTTTCCCTAAGCAGACTTTTTAGCCTCTGGACTGTCAAGTGAGCTGCATGTCTGACATTTGAACTAATAGGCTACAGAGTTCAAACATCTGGATTATTGTACGTCTGGGTTAGGTGGCCCCCAGCTGTTTATGGGTTGTTCTTGCTTTAAATTAGAATCAGGCCTGCAGATGAATTAACTCCTCTTCTCATCTCATCTCCCGTTTTTGACAAAGCTGGATATTTCTGTTCTCTCAGCCTTTGCTGTATTTATGGAGGCACTCCCTTCTTCTCACATCTACTATGCACTAAAAATAATTAGGCAACTCTCCCAAAACAAACTGGAAAATATAAAAATAGAACTGAATCAGAGAAAATATGAAAATGGCACAACTTCTTGAACAGGAACATCTATAAGGGCATAGCTTTATCAATTAAAACAAGACTACAGGAATCTGTCCAACAGCCAGGCAGAACAGCAAGTAAAATAAATTCATCATTCTAAAAAACAAAAGAACTTCATACATGCTCATCTTCTTTATGAGGATTCATCATCAAGAAACCGTTGGACAAGTTACTAGCTGCAGCCTGTGACTTTTTAGTGACTTTTTAAACTCTGTTAGAATAATAATGCATGTAGCCAGTTGTGGATCCTGGACTGTAATGAGTATTTCTCTCAGAAATGCCTTCTTCAGATCACGTGGATTTAGGAATTGTAAGGTCTGCCTTGTCCTATCCTAAAAAGCATGTTGAACTTTGAACCTGAGAACTTAAGGTGTGCCATACCAGAGAACTAGTCATTACTGGTTTGGAACATGGCCAAGAATCATATTTGCATGAACTAATTTGTAAAGCTTTGTTCAAATATTTTGCATTTTTACTAGAAATTATTGGCCACTTAAAGGGAGAGGGTGTTGGGTTACATTGGTCTGCACTTGAAAAAAAATAAAAATGAATGCATACTTTTTCATAGGTATCATTTTCTTCTTTCTGAATCCTTAAGGGAAACCAAATCTAGAAAGGTCCTGGAGGTTTTAGAAGTAAGTTGTTGTAGTGTGTCTAAGAGGAAAAATGGGGAAACAAGGATATGCATCAAATCTTGATGATAAATGTGGAGGCAAAAGGTGCATTGGAATGAGAAGATCATTTGAAGCACTGACTGAAAATGTCCCTGAGGCATATCTCTTAGTGTTGCTGTAGCACTTTTGTGCTTTTGAAATAGGAGATCCTAGAGAGAGAGAGTCAGAGAGAGAAGTTACTCAGCAAATCACATGAATTAGAGTATTCAGCTAATAAGATTAGGTAGGAGGAAACTTGTCTACTCTAGAATATAGGCTCGTTGCTGGAAATCCATTGAAATTGGGAATGTTTGGGTCATCATAAGTCAACATTCAGAGGCCATATTCAACTTGCACTACATGAGGCTTTGAGGAACCGCAAGAGTTAGAGGCAAACCATTCTCAAAATGGAAAAGTATTCACCAAAGCTGCATGTACATACTTCATGTTCCAACCATATTTACAAGGTTTCAAAGTAGATACGGCTCTAGGGATTTTTTTATATATTTATTTATTATTTTTAACCTAATGGACATCTAAATGACATGGTATAAGCTGTCTTGATTTCATATATTGTCAGGTGAATTCTCCTTACTTCTTTTGTGCCGTATTTCAGGGGCTTGGAATCTTCCCCTGGAATTGAGGAAGGTGGGAAAATCGAGCCTCAATTGCATGCTTTTTGTCTTTAAAATTTGAGAGCACTCTGTTCATTTTATCCTAGTTTTAGCTTTTTACTTGTATTTTTAGTAGCTATTAGAATGTTGTGTACAAGGAAGAATGTGGCTCACTGTTTTATATTGATTTTTATTAGTAACACGCAGAGGTACTAACTGAAATTATGCTGTGCGTTTCCAAGAGTTTATCGTCATTTATCACAGTTCACTTAGATCAACAATCCCTTGAAGCTAAGGGCTATCTTTGTGTTGTTTGTGCAGCCTCTAGAATAATGGGATGGAGCCTCTAGGTGCTACTGTGATGCAAATAATCATAGATCAAGGTTCAGAAGTAAGTGACAGAACACCTTGGAATTACCTCTAATGAGCTTACTCTTCAGAAAAAGTAATTAAGCTATAATGGGGACAAGAAATGGGTGAATTATTACTCTAAAGATGTGGAACTGAGGTAATACTGGATGTCTTCTGCAAATTTGTCCCAAATGACTGTTCTTTAATCAGATCTCAAATTCTGAATTCTACTTCAGTGCCTTGAGCTCAAGACTAAATGTATTCTCAATATCTAGTCTCTTAGTAAAAAGGATTATGTGGCTACTTTAAAGACTAAATCCTTATGGAATTGTTTTTAAAATACACTGTTTTCTTATTTTGCACTCAGATGAGAACGCGAGCATCACTACAATGATCTAGATGAGATTAATTTTACTACTTTAGCACCAGAAGGTAGCCCTTTTTATTGAAAAGCATAATATTTTATATGAAATAAGTGACAGATAACATTACAGAGTTGGATTAATTGCTGTTGTAAAATAACGTACAGTCATTTCCAGCTCTTTTGAATAGTTCGTTTGAGGTATCCATCTCATCTACTTATCAATCTTCAAGTTAGCAGATGTGTTAAGGTCTAGGTGACGGTGGTTTCATTTCATACTTCATGCTGACAGGTTGAATATGTCACTATTAAACATTTTTGCAGTTGTTAAAATAATCTTTCTAATTAAAAATCTGATTCCCTATGATCTATATTATTTAGAGGAAAGTATTTTCTGTATTTAGGTAGTGCTCTGCAAATTTGTTTCAAATGTCTCTGTAATGGCAGAGTAAAAAGGCAGTGCCATCTGTTACCAGCATCTTGGATTAAATAGCTCTCTTCATAGCTAGGTTTGGAAAAACTGCTAGTTACTGATGTTCTTGAAGATACTGAAGGCCATGTGTCCAAGAATAGTGATCCCTGTATGTAGATTTTATAGCTGGCTTTAATATGAGATCATATGAATTAAAGAAAGACCATCCTTTACGTGAAACAATATAAAGCAATAATCAGCTGTGAGAAGACTGTATTCTGGTTACATGAAGGAAGAAAAAAACAATTTAAAAAAATCCAGTATAACAATATAACTAAACCAATACAAGAAAATCTGTGCTGGCTTTCCTGTCCCTTTTCCCACAAGATACCCACTTAATTTTAAGATATTTTCTCAGAGCTTCAAGTTTAATGCAGTTTGGGGGCCGGGGGGTGTCACAATTTTTGCTCTGCTTTGTCACCTATGTTTTTTTTCTCTGCTCATGGAGCTTCTCCCTCTTCAACGCCCACAGATACTCAGCTCATCTGATTTTTACTTGGCTACCCCAGTCAATTATTCTCTCAAACTTCTGAGGGTGTTCTGTGAATCTGGTGACTCGAGAAGACACTACAGATGTCATTTGCATAAAATTAACAATACTCTTAGGGTAGTAGATGTAGCTTAGGAAGTGTTTTTTAGGAGCAAAGGAAAAAAAAAAAAGACATTTTTCTGTCAGAAAACACATTTTCTTGGCCACTTTTGTCAAAACACTGCTATTAATTTATATGCATTTATTTAAGCACATCTATGTAGATTATTAATGTGATTAGGAATTACATTTTACTGACTCAGCTTTTTCACTACTGAAATTGCTTTACTAAGAAAATATTGGCTGTTTATTTTTTTCAAATGGTGATTCTGAGTATAGGAACTACAGTATAGGAAACAAAAACAAAACAATGACATAAACAACAAACCCACCCAAAGCTAATTCTCAGTTCACGTTTCTGTTAATGTATGTATTTACAAATATCTGTCCTGTGGTGTCCACTTTCTCCTTGGAGTCACATTTCTGCCTGGAATGTACGTATCAAAAAGCATTTGTTGGAGAAATTATAGCTATAACGCTAGATTTTAAAGAGGAGATGATCTATGGTAATTAGAGTTAAAAGTTCCAATTATGTTTAAATTTTTTGTTGTATGAAATAATCATTGAAAGTACTGCTAAGTTTCCAGTGTACTAAAGTTAAATGACTGGCTCGATGCATTCGTGATTTTTTCCCCAAAATATCTGTTTTCTGGTGTGCTACTTGTTCTCTGTTTGACAGCCAAGTGTTTCTATGAATCAATAATTAAAATAAGAGTCATTTCTTTTCATCTGTGGTACAGTAAGGCTCACAGTATTACAGATCCTAATTTAGTAGGGGTGCAACATCCTTAAAATAGGTGACTTCATATTTCATATGAATAAAATGGAAAAGGACTTTAATAAAGCAAGAGTAATGGTCAATAGTTACTTGTTCCTATTACTAAGGCTGTCAATGCTTGAATGAGAGTTTTGTTCCTAACTGTGACTTCTTCTGTTTTATCCCACAGGGAATTCCTGTTTCTGTGTTTATAGTATCATTGCATGTTGCCATGGCAAGTGGGTGATACTGCAAGTTCAGCGTTAGCATGTTAGTGATGGACAAGGGAGGTAAAAATGGGTTTAGTTGAAAATAAACTTCATTCACAAAAATTGGAAATGTGTGTGGCGTTATGTCTGCTTTTGTAAGATGTTAATATTTTTCACTACAAAAGAGTAGCTTCAAGATTTTCTGTTTGTCTTTATTAATACACTATATATATATATAAATCCATTATAATTTCTTCCACATTTTGTAGAGCTGATTTACATTGAACAACAGCTGTGATGATTTTGTGTCCCAGCTTCAATCTGAAGAAGTTATTGCCAGCTGAGCACTTAGAATTGCACAATCCCACCTTGAAATGGCACGTGGAAACTCCTGCTTGTTCTCGTACAACTTGTTTTGAAAGAAAGAATGTGAAGCCTGTGTTCCTCTAAATGCATGCCTAACAATGAAATCATCCGGGAAATATCTCTTTGAAGGAACAACTGCTTACTGAATGATGTCATGGCCTGTTTACTCATGTGGCTTGGAGATGCACCGCTGGTTCAACTGGCTCCATTAATGATGTTTTGAGTTAATGAAAATACTCCAAATTTTACTGAGCTTCATCTTACTGGTAAAGTAGATTGGTTTTGCCAGTTTTACAAACTAAGATAGGTTTTGTTATCAAATATTGAAAACACGTTTTGTTTCTTCACAAAGGTGTTTCATCAGCTCAACTCAATTTTCATTATTTTTAGGGAGACTTTATTAGCCTGCATATTTTGCAGCAACAGCGAAGTCAGCAAGACAGATGGAGCTCAAATAAATCAGCTTCAAGCTTTAACTTGCTGTGTTTTGTGGGGGGAAAAAAATGCTAGATTGCTCGCAGAATGCTAACACAGAGCAGACCAGTGTGTGCTACGGTTACAGGAACAGTGGTGTTCTGAAAAACAGGGGGCTGATACTTCAGGCAAAGCAGAGTCAAAAACTAGGACACCAGTTTTGCATGTTGTATACAGGGTGTTATACTGATAACTGCCAAGAAACTTGTTGCGAGAACACCACCACTTGGTGTCTTCATCTTACTGTTCCTTTAATGATAGTGCTGTACTAGAATGTGGTTTTCTTTTATTAGTTTGTTCTTCACTGTTTTGTTGTGTTTTTTTTGTTTGTTTGTTTGTTTGTTTGCTTTTTTCTTTGTTTGTGGGGGTCCTCTATTAGCTTTATGGGAATACTAAAGAAAATGAACTGTAACCTCAGTTGGGGTAGACTAGTGTTTTTTTGCAAGCAGTAGCAATGAAAATATTTTTTCACCCTGTGGTGCAGTGCTGTTCCCTGTAGGCTTGCCAGTGTTGCTAGTTAGCATCTGCAGTGATTAAGTGGGGGTTAAAGGAAGGTGGTCTCTGCATTCTTAGGTTTCTAGCAGTATGTTGGATATCTTTGCAAAGGGATCTGTAAACAGAAACCTTTGTACTACTCCAGTACATATAAGTGGAATATAGGAGTTGCTGAAGTTGTGTTTTACTGTTAATTCAGTTAAATCACTATGTTGGAGTCTCCTTTATGAAAAAAAAAAAAAAAATGCAAATGAGATGTCAACGTCCTTATGTTAAGATACTTGAAAATATCTCTGTTGTGGTGGAGAAAAAAAAAAAAAGAGTATTTCATTAAATTCTGATGGTTTAGTCTAACTTCACTACTTCCATAAAGAAATGACACTTCAGTCAAATCCAATTCCTGTGGTGCAGAACTAAGTCTACTGTCCAGTCATTGGCTTGTAAAGCTGAAAATCTGCCTATTCTCTCATTAGGCTGAACATTTGAAAGTTTAAAATACTGAAAAAGCTGAATCATGGGCTTGTAAATCACAGGCTTGTAAAGCTGAAAATCTGCCTATTCTTTTATTAGGCTGAATGTTTGAAGTTGAAAATACTGAATGTGAATTATTTTGGGGTAGACTCTTCAGTCAAGTAACGAAAACAGGTTTATGTAAATATTTTTGCAGTGGCAATAATCCAGTCAAGAATACAATCTTCAGAATTGAGGCATCTCAGCAGTATTTTATGTCTTTGGTGACCAAGTATCAGAGGCTTCGTGTTTGGAATATACCTTTCTGAAGGAAACGCCAAGTTTGTCAGTTCTGTTTTCCCTGTCTGGATATGTGGTACGTTCACAGAATAGTTCCTGTGAGTGTTCAAGTACCCTTTCCTGGTCAACTGCATGAACGGAATTAAAGTCTGCTTGAATAATCACCATCACTGAATGTTTGTTCATAATGATAACTCTTACATGAAGAAAGAGATGCTATATTTTAAGTTTCGGCAGTGAATTCAGAGTTGCTAGTTCTTCTAGTTCTTGAAGGTCAGAGACTAAATGAAATGTGAACTAATATGACAGTAACGATGGAGGATTGCAGGAGCTGGAGTTATTGAGTGTGTATAGCCAGGGATGGCTCAGTTATTTTCAAGGCAAGTCAGGAGCGACTCACAAAGACCATAAATGCATTAAGCCAGATCACACTGGTCAACGATATGCTCATCTGGTGAGTTCTTTCTTATTTGTTATCCTAAAACATTCATGAGATAACAATGGCACGCTACAAGAAGCTCTGCAGAGCTGATGAATATTAACGGTGAAAAAAGATACAAATGTGATGCCATTGTTTCCAAGGACACTAGATGAATATCTGTGTACAGTGCTCATAGTTTCTGTACTGAAGCAAAGGAGCTGTTATGGCTTGAAGATGATGCCTTTGGACTACCCACAGACATCCCCTGTTGCAATAAAAGGAGTGGACGGATCCTTTTGGAAAAAAAAAAATCAAATTTGTTCTCACATGTAAAGACCACAACTCAAGACACAGAGTATATCCCAACTATTTCCAAGCTGAGTTTGGAAGTGTTTTGGTTTTTGTTTAACTTTATCTTATCCCGTCTCTGAGCAAAGGACTCTTACATGTGAAAAGTCATGACAGTGCAGCACACATGAAGAAGGCATGCCCCAGTCACAACCAGAAAATATATGATAAGAAATTATTTTCCTCCAGAGATAAATTTGCTCACTCTACCATCTTCCCTTTCTCTTTTGTCCCTTCCCTTTTTCCTTTCATGGCAAATATTCTCTTTGATTTTTATATTGTTTTGTTAATATACCAGCTATGGGAAATGTGCTTAAAAGAAAAGCAGACCTTTGATGCAATCATTTGCGCATGTTTAAAATCTTCCCTTTTAAGCTCTTTTCCCATACAGCAACAGCTTTTTATGCATTTTCTAAAAATTACTTGAGCTTGCACTTCTTTGCTCAAACCTGGAGTATTCATCAGGGCTGTTCATATGATCCTGCTGCTGCCCGTGTGTGTGCTCCTGCTGGGTAATAATGTAGAGCTCACTTGAACCGGCAGTGAATACTTAACTGCACCGAACAGGTCTGCAGAGCAGAGGTATAGAACTGCTTTTTTCCTCTTTCAGTTTGAGGATGAAGTAAATCTGCCTGAAGCTGTATTTATTCTCACTTTGCCTGCGGTGAAAATCTGGGAAGCTGATAATGGGTTGTGCTGGGGGAGTGCAGCATGAAGCCCTCCCCAGCCCCTCGGCTCCATTAGAAGCTTCAGATTCAGCCTGACAGCTCTTCGGGCATGATACAGTTTGATATGCGCTTCTGAAGCACTCTGTAGAGATTGATGGACTGAAAAAATAGGGAATGTTTTTTTCTTGTACGGCTGTTATTTTCTACAGTGACAGTCCTGACAAGATAAGCTTTTTACCTTTTTAGCTTTCTTTCTCTGTTTCAGCCTGCTTTTATCTTCCGTGTGGAGATACCAGCTGTATCTCTTAACATTCCTTTACCTTTAGGATGAGATGTTTTTATGCAGAGAACATCTCTGGTATGGTGTTGCAATCTGACTTGGTTTCAAATATATCCCTGTTGATAGCTTTCCTAGTATATTACCACACTTACTCCTCAGAGAAGCTTTCATCTCTTACAAAGTGTTTCTGGCGTTCTCCTGAAGTTCTGCTTGCAAAAACACTGGTTATATTAATATAGAATTTATACTTCTATTGTGTTTGCCTTTTCTTGTGGCTGTGGGTTAAAATGCAGTGGCACTTGAGGAGTCTAACCTGGGGCAGTTATTTTTTGCCTTTAAATTTACACCAAGCTTACTTGGATTTAGCTTACGTGGACCAGGCTTTAAGTCTCTTCCTGGTGAGAAGAGATGTAATTTCTCATCAGAACTATCCATGGGTCAGAAGACAGGTGTAGGCAAGACAAGGCCTGCCTAACATCCTCAGTTCCTCGCGCATCCTTACCGGAATCTCTCTAGATATTTCTGCTTCCAACATTCAGGCTCCTGGCAAGAACAGTTCCAATAAATGTCTGTATTATATATGTCCATCAGCTGTTCAAAGGCATGTTAATCTGTAGTTATAAAATTATTTTCTTTATTAATTTATACATTGCGTCAAATTTAAAGACTGAGATGATTACTTACACATTAGTTAGTAAAGAGTTTTTAGTTATTACACCACTAGAAAATAGGAAAAAAAATAGCCATCAGGGCTTGCTGGTTGCTTAAAATGAAGCATGGCATGTTTTACATCACTGTGTCTCAAAGATTCTGCAGTTAAAGGTTATCTAATCATTTTAGGTTCATTTCTCTAATGATGTATTTTTTGTCAACATTTTTGTATTTTATCATTGTTTTTCTTTATTAGCCATAACTGTTTGCGTTAAACAGTTTCACCTGTATTTTCTCTCACACTTGTGGGTTAATCCTACTGCTGGATGAAATACCTGGTAATATTTAATTTCTATTACAAGACACTTATTTTTTCTATATATTTCTAGTCATGGAGTCATGTCTTTTTTTTTTTTTTTGCAAATAGTACCTGAATACTCCCTCAGAAAAATGCCTAAAATGTTTTTCTCTATCAGAGTCACTACTTATGCCTAATGTTCCATTTCAGATGAGCAGGGGTTATTTGGTAAAATGCTGATGTCTGTGGCGCATTTCTCTCCATACTCTCATGTGATCAGTTTTGATTTCTGATCTCATCTGAGCAGCAGTCATGTCTGGGACAAACAGTTGTTTTTAAGGTGTTGCTAGAGACGTGCAGATCCCTAAAGGGGAAAATGCAAACATTTCTGTACCCGGGCAAAGACTCTAACCAGCAGAGAACTAAGGAAGCTGTTATGGGGGGAGAACTTGAATATAGGGAGTGGGAAGAGAAGGAACCCAAAATAGGAAGAGATGGGCATTTTTTGTAGTCCATATACCTCTGTTTGACAGAGAAGACTCATGTATGCAAGGCTGAACAAAAATTGTTCATATCTTAGGATATGATTAACAGCTTAGACGTTTGTTTGTACGTTTTCTGTGTAGATTCAGAACTGGTCTCCCAGCTCTTTCATCCTAGTTCTTTATTGTGTACTGTCATTCTGCTGCTATTAGAATGAGGATATATATTTGCTTTCCTTTGATCAGTAAATAAGCATTCCATCAAATTCTTTTGTAAAGTTAATTTGTCAAATGTTGGCAGCAGGTATCCACTAGTTTGCATTACTTATTTTCCCTTTCTTTACAGTATTAATTCAGTAAGTACTTTTTTTTGTTTAATGGCATATAAATCTGTATAAGAGAAAATTTCTTCACATTCAAGGTTTTCATGGTCATAAAGAGTCACTATGAAAGATTGTTGTTTTTTTTTTGTTTGTTTGTTTTTAAGTGAAACAGGATGGCAAAAACAAACAGATGTTTTATTACTAATGTATCCTATACTGCTCTCTACTGGAAGAGTAGAAGTCTATATACATATTCAAAAATGTACCTAAAACTATTTCTTAATCGATATTTTCTTTAATGATGCTTTTGACTCCAGTAAAACATGTTATTCCTAAGGGTGGATGTGTTTTTGTTTTAATTCCCTGTAATTTTTGAAGAAAACACCTGGATACACCTTGTGTGTGAAAATATTGAAATGAGTGCAGTTTGGGGAGACAAAATCTAAGCTGATTGGGAAGAATTACTGGAGAGTGTCTTGTGAATGGCAAGGAAAAAAAAAATAACAACAAATAAACAGTGCTAACAACTCACCTGACCTTATTAATAGCTATTATTTTAATAGTTTCTCCAGCCAAAATACAGCTTTAAAAGCATTTTTACGAATTTCACTGTGGAATTGAACCAAAACATGTCTTCCTTAAGTTAAATACAGAGTAAAATTTCCATTTAACTCTTCCTTCTGCATTAAGTTGATTACCCACAAGGGGTCTGTTTACTAATTTGCTGTGTAAGACAACACTCCTGGCCACTGCAGAGCAGAATTATTCTTCCAGTTGCTGTCAGTGATAAATTTTCTGTTGATTCTAATAAGATGAAAGAGATCCTGGTAATTCTCCACAGCTGCACTATCTTGCAAATCTTTGTATGTGGAGCGAGCACATCTGGTCCTCTGCTAATATTGGATTATAAAGAATTTGATCTGAGGTGTTTGTCTTGTGTGTGGCTGCTCAGAAGCTCACTTTCTTAATCGCAAGCATCAGTAAGGGAAAAACAAGGCTTAATATACTTTAAATGAAAAAAATCTGTTAAACTGTTTGACTGATAAGATCTGTTGATGTCATAGAAGTTACTTCTGACTATAACCAGCTGCAAGTGAGAGCAGAATAAGTATTGCATTAGAAACTTAGACTTTTGTCAGTTTTGTAGGGAATGTGTTTGGAAGAATGGCAGGCTGCAATGAAAAATGAATAGTAATGTGCAAATAAATATGCCCTAGTCTGCTATATGTTTATATAGAGTATTAGATGTCATGAGCTTTAAACTTCTTAAATAATTCAAATGGAACTTGGTTTGATTCTGGTAAAACTTCTCATTAGCACTAATCGTAATAATACATAAGTATTTACAGAGATGCGTCTGGTGGCACATCTGACTAACTTGCTGAGCCTTTTTGTTGGAATTGGCTTATTACGCACAGAGTGCACCAAGAAGAAGCCTTTTACTACTTGCAAAGAGTAAATATTTCTAACACAATCATGTAAATATTTTAACCTGTATTATGTATTTAATGTTAACGAATGCTTAAGGAATTAATGCATTTATTAAATTGCATTTAGGGTTAATACTGAATGATTTGAAGGAGAAGTGCTACATTATTTTCTCTACTCAGCAATTATATTAAGTGTAGGAGTAGTAATAGCTTGACTTTCAGGAATAGTTATGTTTCATGGTGGTGGTGTTCCTTATCAGACAGCTCTGCAGAGCCAGCTGTGGGACAGAACCTGAAGTGATCAAAGCAATCACTGGCTTAACAAGTTCCCATCTTTCTACAAACCTGCTTCCTAAAGGACCCTCGTCTTGAAAATGGGAGTCTAATATTTATCAACTTTGATTTGAAGTTTCTCCTCTAGAGCCTCTTCCACTATGAATTTTTATACTTGCAGCGCCACAACTGTACTGGACTCCAGATATAACATATTTTTGTACTCTCTGTGTGTTTGTGTGAGATTCAGTGAGAAAAATCTGCTGAAAAGACAGTAAGGAAATAGCCATCTCCCAGATTTCTGAGGATGATGAATTATTTATTATTTTTGAAGTCCCAGAGGTGACAGAGCATCAGTCAGGTTTGGGATTATACAAAGCCTTCATGCCATTGAGGTTGTCATCTAAAGTCTCAGTTTATGTATTTGCCTAACTACTGTGAGTAATGCCATAGGAATTGGTAGTTAATATGAAAAAAATGCAGTGGTGTGGCAGATGACATAGAAAATGTGCAAAGCAGATGAAACAGCATGCAGTAAAGAGCCTCTAGTTAATATGTTAGCTATATGTTAAACTTATATTGTATAGTCATACTTTATTGTAATTAGAAAATAAGTAGTCTTGATTTGAAGTTCTGTTAATACTTTGCCCCAAAATAAATCAGTCCAATTAATAAAAATGTTCAGAATATTTGCTCTTGTTTTTCTCTTGATTATCATATCTTAAAAAAAAAAAAAAAAAGAGAGAGAGGGAGAGCTTATGGATGTCAGACATGAAATGTAAGAAGTTATGACTAAAAATCAGAATAAAAAGTAGAACTTCAGTTAACAGACATACAACTGTATATCACATGCAAACCATATAACCCATGGCACATACGGTCTCATCATCTCCAAGCGATATTGACAGTAATGCTACAAATCTCCTTTCTATTTATAGATTAAATGCATCTTGCTGTATTTCCCTATGCTGAAAAGTTTGGTAAATGTAAGCTGTAATTCTAAGTTCAAATTGCTGAGTGTATTAAAAATGTCAGTTGCAATGTTTAGTGTCAAAACGGATGTTCATATGGAAGGTAGGGCATTGCAAATGATTGGGAGAATCTGGGCTAGTGACATTATGTTCCATAAATATTGGCATAATGCTCATTATGTTTCCATATACTTCAAGTCTTGGTGATTTCTTTTATAAAGTATTTAGCAAATGCAATTCGTATGTATTTTGGGGGGGGTTTATCAGTCATTTCAAACTGTGCTTTCAGCAGTTTCTCTCTGATATCTAATGCCCCTTCCGCCCCATGATCAGAAATGAGGGAAGGGGCTGCAGGCGAGGCAGCTACCCCAGGACATCCAGAAGGGCACTTGACACAATCTCAGTGTGTATTGAGGAGTATCAGTCTGCTTGCACTGATGGAGCCCCTGGAGCTGCAAGTTTCAAAACTGTCCAAAGAGGAGGAAGCTGAAGTACGCTCTTCCACCTCAACAGCACACAACAGGGAGCTCTGCATGCCGTTCATCTGAGCCTTGTCCACATTTGCAGCTGTTATTTCCTCTGCTCATGCAGGATTCCTCTACTCTATATATAACGTAGTAACGCCTCAGCCCTGCCTTGTCACAAAACCTACAGCAATTATACTTTTGCCTCATGTTGTGCCAAGTGGGTGGTGTATAAATATGCATGTCTGTATGTCACATATATTATCCATAATTCAGGAATCGTTCTTTTTTATTCTATATGCATTTTCTGAAGCTTTCACTTTTCCAGGGAAGAGCACATCCCTTAACTGAAGTGCTCGGAGTTGTTACATGAAAGACAACAAATCAATAATAGAGATTTCTGCTTTGTTATTGGAAAACTTTGGTCTCCTAACTAGAGAGTTATAATATCAGGGAGCATTGACAGCAGATGAGCCTGGATTGCTGTGTTTTGATCTATACCCTGTTATATTCAAGGTGACACAACACATTTCTGTCAATAGCAAATTTATAAGAAGACTTAATTATCAGTAGAGCTGCAAAGTTTCTTGGCCACTGTACAGCTTGAGCATATAGGCTGTCAGTAAAGTTAAAAACAAACAAAAAAAAACTTTTGAGTTAGTGTTGAAAGCATCTGTAGCTTGACAAACTCAAGTTGCTTTTGAAACTGCTAAAAATTAAAAGTTATAAAACCTTTCTGTGTCGTGTCACGCGGAGAAACTTGTATACTTCAGAGAAAAGAGGGTATTCATCTTTTCTTGCTAGCATTATGTTGGGATATTACAGGTCCGTGGTGTGACTAAATCAAGTGTTGAAATCAGGTGGGCAATCCATAATTATTACACAAACAAATGCAGTTTGAGCTGGATTATCTCAATGTTCATAAAGTTTAGTAGAAACAAGCAAAACTGCACAGAAGGACGTAAAGGAATTTCAGTGTACAAATAAAGAGATTGAAAGATCCTGTAGCAATATCATGATTTGTGTATTGACAGGTGTATGTTTGGTTTCCACTAAAAAACAAAAATGAAACCTGTATTAAAAATTCTTTGAATCTGAGCCTTAATATAAGTTAGGACCTGTTTCCTTTACATCTATGAAATTACTGTACTAAGCAGCTGTGAGACTAGAATCAGTTCTTTTTAGTTTGTCTTGTATCACGGTATGTAATTTTTATTTACCTAGTCCAAATCATTGGCCCATTTTGATCAATGGGAATTATCTTATATCCCTGTTTTTGTATGTTTTCATTATTTTCAAAAAGAGAGATTGCCAGAATGACAGTTTCCTAGTGGAAAAAGGTACTTAACCTGTTATTCCTGACTTGTTATAGGATCAAGATATATAAAATGGTTTTAAAAGTTGCTTTTTATAACTCGTTTGTCTGACTATAATGTAATTCTTGTTACTCTCTTGATTATGAATAGCTACGTATAGATATGTTATTAACTATTGAAATGATTGTCTTTCCAAAATATTATTTGGAAATAGTTGGGAAGTGTATTTACTTGAGTCGAGCCTATCTAATTTCTCACAATTACGCTGTTTTCAGTTTCTTGGCAGCACCGAAGTAGAGCAGCCCAAAGGCACAGAAGTTGTCAGAGATGCAGTTAGAAAGTTAAAGGTAAGGAACCGTTGTAATGAAATACAAATAGAATGTATTCTTAAGCTATTCACACAAATAAGACACTTTGCAGGTGTTTCCAGGTAAATTAATGAGTTCTGGAAGCAGTTATTTTGCTGGTCTTTTCATTGGCGTGTAGACATTTCCTTATTGTGTCCGTATTATCAGATACAGCCTTGACTTTACAGTTAGTGACAGCCAATATCTTAAAGCTCTCCAGATGCTATGAGTTGTGGTGGGAAATGGTGATTTGGTTTGTTTGCTAAGTCACCTCACAGTGGAATTGTGCTGGTCTGTGTTGAGCTGCTGAATATGCTACCGGAGCATTGGTTTATTATTTAGCTGTAAAAAATGTTCTGCCTATTATTGTACTTTCCGTAACTACTTCTAGGATTTTCAGTGTTCACTTAAACAAGAGCCCCTCTGAAATGTATGGAAAATTAGGGAGATATATGGAAAATCTTGATACTGTGTTATTACCATAATTACAAAAAAAAAAAAAAAAAAAGGTGAAAAAAGGTGGGGAGGAGAGAGGGAGGCAGAGGAGTAAGGGCATGAATACACTTCATGTATTTCAACCTGTAAGATTGAAGGTTCCCTTGAAAAAGCTTTCTTTACACAACTGCGCAGTAATTGTGTTCAGTTGTATTGAAACAGTTCGTCACTGTCATTTTGTTCTACTAAAAAGAGAACAGCTGCCTTTAAAGACCAGCTTAGTCAATTCTTAGTCTGCTATGCTAAAAAGATGTACTGTATTGCATGTTGTCAGACGTGAACGCTTAGATGTTTTCACGTGTAAGTATGTGTACATATCAACCTTTTTTTAACAGAAGCAGCATACTGCAAGTAGAAACAAAGTGTATGGTTTTGTATGTACCTTATACAGTTTACAGGTAATAGTGAAGTGAAACCTGATGTGTTGGATGCTTTCCATTTATACAATAACACTATGCAGAACAAAGTTAGCTCAGTGCAAAAATAATGTTAATATAATAGCCTGGCATGGGGAAGCTTCAATTTCACGTTGTTATCTTAGACTCCTCCTAAAGTAAAGCATCTGCTGAGTGTCCCTGTCTATCAAGGCAGTTCACTGGTGGATCCACGATACCCTGGGCTTTTACTGAACACTACAGGTTTTTGGTATGTTGGATTATAAGATATGGACCTTTAAAATACTTTGCTCTGAAACCAGCATTTCAACCACCTGTTCTCTGATGTGCATGAAGATCCAGAACAATTTTTCCGTTCTTGGGCAAAAACATTTGGCAGCTTAGCATGAAAACTTTCAAAGTAGGAATTTTAGTATATTCTTCTTCTGCCAATGGAGTATATAAATAGCTGTCTTAACTTTTTATGTGTGTTACCTACCTAAACCACCTTGGAGATGTGTGTCAGCATCACTGCTGACAGAGTGGCAACGTTTTCTTCACACTTGGAAGTTTGGAGCTGAATTGACAAATATTACATGGAATCTCATATAATTTCAAGATGATTAGAAAACTCAAAGTAATTAAAGAAAATTTTTGGAAACAACTGAAAAAATATTGGAACAGAATTTCAGAGAGCAAATAAAAACAGATTATGTTTGAAGCAATCAAGCTATTGAATACTTATAACATAAAATGTTTATTTGTGTTCTGTATCGGAATTCTTTGAAGAGAAGCCTAGAGATACTGAGTTTTATTATTAACACAAACCTCTTACTTCTTTTTAGAGAATGTTACTTAAAAAAAAAAAAAAAGAAAAAAGAAAAACAGCTTGTAAGCTAATGCCTTATATTGAAAGGAAAAGTTCTTAGTGGTTTTTGGAGTGGGAGAGTTGCTGTATATACTTTTTAAAGTATGTAGCTTCTGATGCTGTATTTTTGATCATAGACAGATTTTTTTTAATCACAATTTTGTTAATCACATTGTTTTTAATGAAAATTAATAGCTAGCGGAAAAAAAATTATGACTCTTAACACATGGAGCTATTTTTATGACTGGAGCGCATTGCATTAACAACCTTTTGAATACTGCCACTGTAAGCTATTTTTTCATCACATCATCAAACTATATGGGAAAATACATTTCTAATGAAATTCTTTACTTCTTTAAATCAAAAGCTTTCCACTCATACAACACACAGAATTTTTCACTTGTCAAAATAAAGTTATGTGCAAAACTAGCATGCAACTCTGTGAACTTGCTTTCACCAGCAGGTGGAGCTGATGTTCTGCAGATAAGGGGGACTGTTCCCATAATTTATTACGAACAATTGTTTTCCTTTCAGTTTTCTAGTTAATTCTATAAAGTGAAATAAATACTCAGCAAAGTGATATCAAGATGTTGGATCAAAATAAGTCTATGTTAGTCAAATGTGTAAATGTCAAATCACACTTGATAAAGTAAAATGATACGTTATTTTAATTAAGGAGGGACATAATGTTTCAATTAGTCTGCAGAAATGAATTTGGACCTTGTCAAAATGTTGAAGGGTTGCCAGAGGTGAGGAGAGATTGCAAGATCAGCACAACAGATGGAAAGGGCAGCATAGCCAGACCCCTAGTAAGAAAGTGCTGTGGAGCAGGGTTAGGGAGAAACTGGAAGTAAACACTTTTGTGTTTTGGGCTGTTCTTGTTTCAGTTATGGCTGTTCTCTTTTACCCACCTTCCTGCTCAGTAATTATGAATGAACAGGGATTATGTAAGTTGCACTAATCACTTTGAGGCCACCTGAAATATCATAATTTCAGTAGATCCACATAAGATGTGCGTTAGAGCTTGGACCATAATAGGACCTAGAAGAAATGGTGACTGTTTTAGTCAGGCATCTCTTTATAGTGAATGTTGTTATGAAAAAGTAGAGGAAAATCATCTTCTCAAAGCTTGGTAGAAAGCTGTCTTTCAGCTTAGATAACTATGTTACCCCCCAACAGACACCTTTAAAGATGTTCACATGAAGTGGCACATGTGGTGTCTGACACACTGGATGTCTGTAAAATGAAGGAATTGAACCTTTGTAGCCTACTATTTTTTTTTTTTTACTTTTTTTTTTTTTTAACTACTATTTTTTTTTAACTGAAGCTCCTGTCTGAGTTTGAAATGTTTATTTTCCTCATGTTGTGTCTGCTAATTAGCCTTCTGATTGCAGTTTACTAATGCTCAGTGCATAAGCATTTCAAATATATTTTAAAAAATAATATGAAAATATGTTGTTTTCCCTGCTACTTTAATAAAAGATAAGACATGGAAGTTTTTTCTTTCATTTAAAAGCAAAATAATACCATAGAAAATAGATTGATTTGTATATCTTGCTTCCCTTTAAAGGGAATTAAATTATTTTAAACTATATTAAAATACAATGTTAATTCTAAAGCAGTTAAATAAAAACTATCTCATTCTACTGAGCTGTTCATACTATGATTGGGCCAAATTTGGGTGTCATGCCTGAGAACAGTATATGTATAAGCTAACTGCTTAAGAATTTGGACCGTTGTATCTCATCCCAAGCCATGCTATGATTCATTATAATTTTGTATCATTGTCCACTTTTATGCCAATGGGAGGCTACAGATTTTTACGCTCTTAAATAATGTTGTTACTACGTGAGCTACAAATATTACTTTGTTTGCAGCATGTGCTGAAGAACAAAATTAGGAGTGTAAAACTCCTGTGTCCAGAGGCCCCTGAGAGTCCATGTTAGCAAGAATGAACACGCAGAAGTAACAAGGAGAGGAGAAAAACATCAAGTGGCAGATACCTGAGTACGGGTTCAGGTCTGCTGGTCAAAACCTACGCAAGTTTAGGAGGTGGCTGAACCAGGCATTCTGAAGAGGTCCGATACAAGTAAAATTACTCGTCTTTATCTGTATGGTATCTGTTATTACACAGATCACAGAGTGGGCAGGAAAAGCATTAAGAAAATAGCTACAATAGCTACAGGTTTTCTGAATTTATCGACACGTACTTTTCAGTTAGATCTCAGTCAACCTTTGATTTAAAATCTTGTTCATCTCTCTTGGATATCCATGGTGAAGAGATTCTTTTCCTTATGTCTTCCATGATTAACTTGTTTTTGATTTGCACCATTTCTGTAGTTGACAGAGCTGCTTATAAAGCACCTTTCCGGCCCTCTGCTAACTCTTGCAAATATTTAGTAAGTTTTCTCTTTTTTGTCAACATTCCTCTGAATTTGAAAACTTCAGAATGTAGAATTTGAGTTGTGGTTTCATAAGCAGCTGATGCATTGCATCCTCTGTGGTCTTCTTAAGGATTAATTCAAAATATCCAAGGATTGCATTATTCTTCCTGAGCATTGCATCATGAGAAGAGTCTACAGTTTGTGGAAAGCCTACCATGACACCAAGACTTACTTGATTCTTTCTTCATAGGTTTATCTCTGAAGAAAGAAATTTTGTTCCCAAATGTATGATTGAAAAGTTGTTACTGCACCAGAGGTGGCTTGTTTGCATACTGGCAATGTATTCTTTACATTTGCCACTAGATCAGTACTGCTATTCTGCAGACTTGCTCTGTAATGATTTGAGATTTCACTACAGATCATTAGTAACCTTTTATCTCATTTTTTAATCTTTTTTATTATTTTCAGCCTGCAAATTTTATTAGTAATTATTTTCTTCCTGGTCATTTTTCAATACTGTCATGCTTAAGAAATAAAGCCTGCTGGAATACATTAGAAACATATCTGCCCAATGACAATTTCCTGTTTATAACTGCATCTGGAGACTAGCTTCACTAAAACTTTCTTTGTATTGCTTCATTTCCTAAATATAATGGCATGCAAAGCTTAGTCAAATACCTTGTCTATTTTGACAAGCTGCATTTTTTTTTTCTTCAAAAAAGGTTTTTGATCATCATTAATTTCATTTTGCTTAAGTTCTTCAGTTCTTGAACCTTACATATACCTTTTGGGAGCAGAGACGTGGTAGGATCAGTTTGTTTACCCTTATTTAGTATTGGCAGGAATCATCTTCTGGAACTTCCTCAGTGTTATAAGACTTCTTGACTACTCGGAGCAAGCTTTGGCCAGCTGTTCTAAAACTTGTGTAAGTTACTCAGATTGACTTGTTTAAAAATGTTTTAATGTTGTAGCTGTTCAGGTTCTTGATGAGATTATTAAAGTTGGAAACCCAAGCCTTTCATCAACATTCTTAACGTGCACTATGGCTTTAACTCAGTAAAATTGAATATTATTTATCCTTCTTGTTAACTACTGCACAGAAATACTTGTGCACATCTACCTTATAATGAATGGGACCAGGAAGCTAGTGTTCATTCAGGTTCAAGGCTGTTCCAAATCATTGCATGCTCCGGGATTATTATTTATGGGGTAGGTATGGTTTTGTGCACTGTGATGTGCATTGGGAATTGAAATGCCCAAGGTTTCCAGGTGTTGCGTGTGTTTTGTGGTCATTCAGGTTTACATGTATCAGAGTAAGCCAAGCACAGAGCCCTGTTGTCCTGTTAAAAGTCAGCACGTGTGTCCTTGAAGTTTTACCCCCTAAAAGTTTATAATCAAACCACGAATCAGAAAGGAAAGCTAAAATAATAATAATAATAAAAAATTGCAGATGATTTCATTTTATATTCATCTTTAAAAAAGTCTATGCTGATAAAACATTTGTTGGCCTATCACGTATTTTTAAAGCAGAGGCATAAAAATCAAACAGGTTTAACTGGTAGTATAACAGTTAAGTCTTTTGGGGAAGGACGGGTTGGATTAATTTTTATTAAAGAAAATATTTTTCCTACAGCAATTTTGAAGTTTCCTAGAAAATCAAAAAATATTGATAGCCAAAATGCCTGTAAACTTGTTTCATTTTTTTTCAATTAAAACACTATTTTTAAAATAAAAACTTCATATTTGATGACCCACCTTAAGTAAAATAAAGATTATGGGATTGCTATTAGACTGTATAAAAAGTGTACTTTAAATATGTGAGAAATGTGTTTGAAGGCAAGTAGGAGTAAAAGGATGTATAAATTGCAAGAGCTAGATGTATGACACTGAAGACAGGCAGGAAAAAAAAAGAAGTTCAGATTTGCTGAACTTTTGAACAGCTGTTTTTTTGTAGAAAGTCATCACGTACAAACCTTTATGAAATACTTGGTCAGTGACTGTAGCAATCCCAGCTGCTGAAATACAAAATGGCTAGTAAGATTTAAAGGTCAGTTTTGAGAGTGGTGTGGGGTTTTCACTGTGGCGGGCTTTTTTTTGTAGTTCTCTTACTTGGAAGCATGGTACAACTTCGAGTGTGTTCATATAGGTGCCAAGCAGAGACTCGAGCTCCTCTGGCCCTCAGTGAGTTATTGTCCTTATTTATGCATTTGAAAGGAGCATTCCCAGATGTCAAAGGCTGGAGAGGAAAAGGGCTGGTAACAGAGCAAAAGGCAGAGCAATGCCGTATCTTTGCTGAGAAAGTTACCTAAGTTCATGACACTTCTTTTGACAGCAGTAGCAAATTTTAGGCTCTTTGTTTATTTTGGACACAGTGTTCTTCAAGGAAAGGCAAGTCAGATCCAGCTGTTAAAAAAGGATTTATAAAAGGATGGAAAATATATTAAATAGGATTTATGACCCAGTTGTAGGAAATGTCTAGCCATCATCTAGTGAACTGTTAGCAAATAGATCCTGAAAATATGATAGATCAAATATTTGTGTGTTGACAGCTGTAGTGCTTTCATACTGAACCTGTTTAAAAGAATTAATTTTCTTAAAACAAATGATACATACCCTTCATGACTTTGTATGGAAATGCATATAGGATTAGTGTCATGTGGAAAAAATAATAATGCTCACTGCTAAGCAGCAAGCAGTTAACATACTGTCTGTCTGAAGGTTTTTGTATTTCTACTGTTCTAGTAATTCGATGTAACACTGTAAATTAAGTGCATAAATTGCAGATAATATTTTCAAGAGAATCAGCTAAATAATTTAAAATTATAGTTTCATAAGCATAGGAATATTCTATAGTATGCACTCAGAAACGCTGTTGTGTGACCTGTGTGACCAAATATGTCTTTGGGAATGGTTGGTGGTGTTTGTAAGAGCTTGTTGGAGAAGAAAGGTTCTTCTCCAGTTTGCAGAAGTTAAGAGGAAATGAGAAGTAATTGAAAAAAGAAATAGTGATGTGATTGCTGTAATGCTTTTCATTTTATAGTTTGCAAGACATATCAAGAAATCTGAAGGCCAGAAGACTCCCAAAGTTGAATTACAAATTTCAATCTATGGAGTAAAAATTTTAGATCCAAAAACAAAGGTAAGAGACTTACTTACCTGCGATGCTAAAGCAGTAACTATATATGGCTGTTGCTGCTTTTAATGTTTATATTGTTATATATTAAAAACAATTACAACGAAAGCCATTCTGTTGATGAAAACATTGTCTTGAAATGCCATTTCCTCTTACAACATGTATGTGACATCTTCCCAAGAAGGTACGTGATGCTCAGAAATACAGACTTGAGCTAATGCGGGATTTAATTTTTATAATCCTTCCACACCAGGATTTTAAACTCTGAGGAAGATGAAAATGCAGTGTTAATTGTATGTTAATATGCATGTGGTGAATCCCATTCCAAGTGGTTGCCATGGTATAGGTGCCCCCACGTAGGTGTTCTTCGTGAATGTGAGGAGATGGTTTGTTTGCAGTGACTCATTCCTCATGATGCTGCTTTGGAATTGCACCTCCCTTTCTTTAACTCGTTCATTTTTTTCTTCCCTTCTGGTATTTTTGAGTTTTATTATTTTGCCCCCCCTTCCCTAGAATGCTTATGTTTTTCAGGTGTTATCCATTTGTCTGTAAGCTTTGGGCCGTAAGGACTACTGTATGCTTTTCATCTAACAATTCCTGCCTTTTCAGCAGTTGTGGTCCATTGTGTCATCCCACTGATGGGCTTTTGATTTGTTTGTTTGCTCTGGTATTTTGGAAGCGGCTACATACTAAGCAAAACATCC
Organism: Oxyura jamaicensis; assembly: GCF_011077185.1. Taxonomy (NCBI): domain Eukaryota; kingdom Metazoa; phylum Chordata; class Aves; order Anseriformes; family Anatidae; genus Oxyura; species Oxyura jamaicensis. The sequence continues at coordinate 4,644,413 of NC_048899.1, read as the reverse complement.
TTCTCACAGACTTCAAAGAAGAAGAATTACATAAATACGATCAAGCTAAACGAGCAATTATTCCGTAGTCAGCAATTTGTAACATATGAGCGCTCTTAAGTCTTTTATGCATATGTTGCATCTTGGATTTGAACGAACTGTTTGTTGCTACTTTTTAGTTCTGGAATAATTACGACCATTCAGAGAGTGATACCGCCTTTGGAGAAAAGCTAGTTTTTGTTCAGGACTCTATCTGCTTGCAACCTATTTTCTCTTCAAACTTGTGATAGAACCACAATTCAGTAATTCATAAACACAGGCGATAAAAATATCCACGTCAAGTTCATTGCAGATTTTGCATCTTCCTTACGTTGTATGGCAGAAGGAGGTACCAAACCCCATGTTCTGGCAAAAGCCCTTTCAAAATAACAGTTTTAAATGAAATGATGACTATTAATTGTGATAGGAACAGGAGGCCTGCTCATGTATCAGGACCTGATTCCATATTTAACATTCAAAAAAAGGGGAACTAAAAAAAATTAATAGTTCTGTCCTTAAATGATATGAAATAGTTACAGTGATCTATGAACCTAAAAGAGCCAAAACAAGCGTGTGGTATTATATATAACCCCTGTTAAAGAACTATAATGGGAAAAATTTGTGTGTGAGATTTGGGGACACTAGAGAAATAGGATGCACAAAAGAGTAGCTGTAAAGATTGAGAAAGGAGAACCCAGTTAGGGCAGGAGGAAGAGAAGGGGAAAAAATTGCCCATATGGTACATTTTTGGGTAAAATGCTGGGTGCAGAGAGGGCATGTCTTTGTTTATGAGGTAAATGCAATCTGGGAAGCCCAGTGCTGCACAGAAACTTTTTTTCCATAGATAATAGTTCACATCTAAACTGCATATTTTCCTTTAAAGCAAATACTGCTTTCCCATGTAATAAGCCAAATAAAATAAAATACCAAGAAGAGACTTGAAGAAAAAAAAAAAATTCTTTTGATTTTTTTTTTTATTTCAGTTTCATCAAGCTCTCTTAGCTGAAGAACATTGCAACTGCAACTTTTTAAGTAGCTCATACATGCTTTCTAGTGGAAAATGAGATACAGTATCTACAATATGTAAATAACACTGTTAAAAGCTATTTATATTACACCTTAAACAAGCCATTACTAAGATTTCTACTTTATTTCTCAGTGTCCTGTATCTAGATAACAATTCATTTTGTTTTCTGCATTTCAGGTAAAAAGGTAGTGACTCATTCTAGTATAACCATTTTAGCAAAACCTGGGAGATGATGAAATCTGAAGATGGTTTGCATCTGGATAAAGAAAGTATTTTACATAATCAGTCCCTGAATATATTGCACAAGGACAGAAAGCAACAATAACAAAAAATAAAAACAAAGTTTTCTAGAACAGAAATTACTGTCCAAATAAACAATATCCAAATACAAACTTCCTGCTTACATTCAATAAAAATGGGAATATTTGTTAGACAAGATGAGTTTAACTTTTGTTATACTCTTAAGTCCATTTCTTGGGCTCTCTCATATACAGAGATTTTCTGTATCCCAAGCAAGTATAGCAGCAATTCCTTGAAAATAATCTTTATTTTTACTTGCAGGAGGTTCAGCATAATTGCCAGCTCCATAGGATATCATTTTGTGCGGACGATAAAACTGACAAGAGGATATTTACATTTATATGCAAAGACTCAGAATCAAATAAGCATCTGTGCTATGTATTTGACAGTGAAAAGTGTGTAAGTATGCAAGATTTTTCTTTGGAAGAATGTGGGTGCCGGTTATGGCATTTGCTTTTAAGATTAAGCAAGAATGGTTAACAAAGGCAAATTGTCTGCTTGCTAACTGGGCTCTCTTTGATATAACCTTTCTTGCTAATATAGTGCCTTGTAAATTAGGTGCATTAATTTAAAGGAGAGTCTTTTTCTTTTTTGGTCTAAGATGGTTTTCTGGGACAATCCTTACTCCCCAGCTCAATATCCTATGCCAAGGGTGTGAAATACTCTGAGAACAGAGTGCATCCCACCGAGCTTGAAATGTTTGCACAGCTGGTTTGCAGAGATTACTGCAAGCCTGTGGTTGAGGTACTGTCACAGCCTCTTCTGGTGATGTGTCTGCCTCAGCCTCTCTTCCTCAGTTTTTGGTAATTTTTTATTACAGCAGTCCCCCTTCTCTGTCCTTCCTCCCGCCCCTTTGCCACGTCAAGTTTTTAGTGCCTTGACCCGCAACCAGAGAATTAGTTTCACCAACCGCTGACATTCTCTCATGTCTGAGATAAAGCAGGGCAGCTGTTCAGTAATGTGCAATAGCAGAAAATATATGTATTATAAACTTCAGGATAGGAAATGAAGAAAATGGTGTCTATTTGAAACGTGTCATGTGTTTTCCTTGGCAGAAAGTAATTAACAAATAAAAATACTGGAATCAACACCAAAAACGGATGCTTAGTTGCAGGTTTTTTTGGTGGTGGTGGTAGTGGTTAGGTGGTGGTGTGTGTTTTTTGTTGTTGTTTCTGTTTTTTTTTGTTGTTGTTGTTTTAATCTAGAGCCTCTCTTTCTGATTTGTTCTGCAGTAGCTAAGATATACAAAGGCAACACTAGGGAAATCATTTTTTATTTTTATTTTTTAGAAAAGAGTTGCATATTCACTTATGTAGAATTGACGTGTAATTATATATCATTCTATTACATAGACATTGTTCAGAATTGCTGTACACATCTGTTCACTTCTCCGTTTCTATCCTGTCTCTTTTACACACATTCCTGTGATTTTAAATTGCCCTTGCAGTTTCTGCACGCTGGTGATGTTTGTCTTCAAAGCCAACCTTCCTTTTCCTCCCTCTGCTCTGATACTCCATTAACTGTACTTCTCTTCTTCCCTTTCACTCTTTGTTCACCAGCACCCTCAGATTTCAAAGGATCCCACCTCAGCCAACCCGTATCTTTCCAAGAAGATAACTAGGACTGCATACTGTCCCTATCCATTACATTGTTCTTTTACTAACTTAAACAGTTATCCTCTAAAGCAGTCCTGTGTAAGGATTTTTTTCTTTAATCAGTCTAATTTGCTTAAAATAGTTTATTTTATTTTCTTTATAAAGGTGGTTTTATTTCTGTTTCCCAGTTAAGAGAGAGATAGAGGCATTAATTTCCCCTTCCTCTAGACCTGAGGTCTTCACACACCCCTACTGAATGTTGTACTGATGGAGAAGAGGCTGGGATATTTTTATGTTGCTTTCGTCATGTTTTCTGTACTTTGCCAAGGAGCTTTTGCCATGCTCCTTTCAGTGTTGATTTCATGATAAAGGAAGCAAACCCTTTGAACGTGATGCGTTGTGTAAAGTATTTTGTGATCACCTGAAATGAAAGTAATTATAAAAATATTTTTAATGCACTACTTTCAATTTGTTTTATGTGAAGGCGGAAGAGATAACTTTAACAATCGGTCAAGCGTTTGACTTGGCTTACAGAAAATTTCTGGAATCCGGAGGAAAAGATGTTGAGACAAGAAAACAAATAGCAGGTTTACAGAAAAGAGTAAGTTTTGAACTATAACTTCTAAAGAGATAAAAGGAACATTCTGCTGTAATTATGTTATGTTTTTTATGACAGCGTTATTTCCATTCTCAGATTAGTAAGAATTTCAACAGATACTTAAAAAGAAAACTAACTAAAGACCTGATAAGCATGAAGCAATATTTTGTTCTTCCATCTTTTTGAGGTGACTAACAGAAATGAAATGTTGAAATATATAAGATACAGATGTTCAGAGTGATTTTTTTTTTTTGTAATCAGATAACTAGCTAAGCATTACTTCTAAATTACCAAAACTCAGATAAAGCTTATTGTAAATGGACAAGTTATAGATACTGTTGAAATGAATGAATACCCCAATAGCTGTTGCAATAACCACTTGCTTTGTAGATTCAAGAATTAGAAACTGAAAACACAGAACTGAAGAACAAAGTTCAGGATTTGGAAAATCAGTTAAGAATAACACAAGTACATGCATCTCCAGTAAGTACAAGAACATAACTCCTATATCTAACATTATTCTAAATTTATAATCATCTGTGTTTTGATAATTATTAGTATCCATGCTGTTTCCAATGATTATGATTAACACAAGTGATCATGTCACAAATCTGTAGAAATGCAGTACTGAAGTAACAGTAAGATTGTGACACAACAAAAGTACAAATGGCAGTCTCAGTACATTGCAGTTCTTCAAGCGTCTTGTCACACCTATTTGTTGCTGCATAAAGACTGTAAATACTCCTTTGCAGATATCTAAGCATGCTAGCTAAGGACGAACAACTCTGTTTTGAACTGAAAGCATCTGGTTCGAGAACACTGCTTTGTTTTTTTTCTACAAATTTTCTGTCACAAGCATATCGTTACTTACACCTTCCACTTTCTGAATGACTTCTAAAACCTTTTGTCTGTCATTCGAGGAGTCATTAGGGCCTCAGGAGCTAGCATGGCAGGTAAAAAGGGTCTCCTAAGGGTTCCTCAACAGTCAAAATTTCTAATGCTTGTTCCAGTTCCTATAGATGACTAAACTATTTTTAAATGACTGATTGACAGTGTCTTGTGTCTAAGCAGGACCCATAAAAATGCAAATTGCATTGCAGATTGAGCCTAATGACTCTCCCATTCTTAAAAGCCTATTCTCTCTATGCACTGTTAGGTAACTGTAAAAATAAATTGTTCTTAATGTACTTATACTAAAATCTTAGAAAAAAACATACTGCTTTTAAGATGTGTACCTTGGGCCACCCTCTTCCCACCCTGAATGTGCACCATTTATCTTTAAATGGATGTTCAAAAATGTGGGCAATGTCAAAGTATGCTGATAGTGATTACAGTTTTTCAGTAGTGTCTATAGTCTTCCTTAGTATTGATTAGGTGTTTGTTTGCACGATGAAAAGTCAAGGTCATTTCATTTTCCTAAAGTCTATTTAGTAGAGAAAGCACAATAAATTATAAATATTTTGCGTAACTCCCACAAGTTAAAACTGTTAATTGTGGATGTCTTCTCACTTATGAATCATTCAATAAAAGGAGATTAGCTTTTCCCATATGCTACATTTTAAATCAATTTGGTAAAATATTCTATTTTCCTTAATTATAATTAAAGTTAATTTGTTGTATTTATGAATATAAATGCATTTTTAATTAAACAGACACTGAAGCCTTTTATGATGGGCATGGTTCTCTTTAATTTAAATTACTGAACTAGGTAAATGCATGTAGCAAAAAATTAATGTATTAACAGTGACCAAGAAAAATATTCTCTAGTGTGTGTGTAGCACGCACTTTTCTCTTTTAATTCTGCAGTGTCTTATCCATTATTAAAGATGGGGTTAAGATGGAACAGCTATTTGTAAATTCTAGGTAGTGTTTTATTGTTAATTACTGTTGGTACAATGAATATGTATATTGCTTAAATATCACGCTACAACAAAGTGACATTAATTATTGATGATTACTAATATTAAAATATTAAATAATCTTTAAAATTTCTGAATTCTCTCATGACTAGAACTGCATTAAGAGCCAACTAACAGTCTATTTAATATCTACTTTGCTGTCACAATAAAATAGTCTTAGATAACTTATCTGGATAAACATTGGAATAATTTGCCCAGACCTGCTGAGGAATCTATACCCTTGGAGATAATCAAAACCTTGCTGGGCATGTTCCTCAGCAGCTCCAATGAAATGTATCCTGCTGGGGCAGGAGTTTGGATTAGGTGACTTTCCAACCTATGTGATTTTTTGATGAGATGTGCACCCATCAATAAAAAGTAAACATTTTTAGGAAAATGTCTTTCTCAGTTAATATATATATAGATAGAAACACAGTCATATCCACCAAACACTATCACATTTTGTTCTTTACCAAGAGACATCATTCAAATAGGTCTGCTTTAAACTAGATTGCATCAATTAAATTAAAGCCATCGATTGTGCTAGCATAAAAGTACATACAAATGCAACATGTAGGTTGAAAATTTTCAGTGTAAGGAAGAAGCAGCATAAATATTTCCAAGACTGAGTTTGATGAAGGGACCGTAAGTTGGGATGCTTGGAAGGGCAGCAGATAGGATTTGGTGATAAATATTTCGTCTTTTACTATGTGAGCAACAAGCATGTATGAAAGAAGGAGATTATGAACACTTCATAGCACATTTCATTGTCTGTTATATTTTGCAGTAAATCTTACAGACCTAATTCAAATCAGCTATCATTTCATACATGACTTTGTAAAGCCCCAGCACCTATTAGAAGAGAGCAGAAGTAGTTTAAGGATGTTGCCCCCCCCCCCCCCCCATGGACTGTATCAGTGCAGTTCGCTGTTACTTTGTGTGCTGTGGTCTAGAGAGGGATCATTTAATAAGGGATGGCAAGTTTAAGCTCTCATACTTGATACCTACTCTGATAATACTACTTGTGCCATTAACTGGCAGCACTGTAATTTCTAACAAAATGTTTAGTTTCCCTAGCCAACTACAGATTGTTGTAAGGCTGCTTCTGTTTATGCTTAAATAATACCTTGGATTTTCTGATCTTATGCTTTCTAGGTTGTTTTGGTTGTTTGCACACTGCTTGCCCTCTTTCTTAACATTTACCAGATGTGCTGAAATAGCTTTCCTATCTTCTATGTTGTTGACTGTGCTCTTCTTTTAGTGATTAATGCGTGGTCTTGGAAGCACTTGGTAATCAGCAAGTGCTTTAGCTCTTTAGCAGTCAACATTAGCAACTTGATTAAACAAGCATATACTTGCAGAAGCCCACGATGTTGCAAGGGGCTGTGATGACAGTTCCCAGAACATGACAAATATAAACATTTGAATCGTGTGTATAACATCCTCTCCATCAATCCCCATCCCTATGGAAGGGAGCTGTAAGCCATGCAGATGTCATTTTAGGCTGACAGTGGATGTGGTTTTCTTCTTCCACTTGAGGGAAGGCTTGGACTTTTAAGTACTTATTGCACCTGTAGTATGCAGTTACAGACACCAAGCGATACCACTATCATGCTTTCTTTGTTAAACTATTGATCTAGAATAGAATATCTTTCCCACTTGTCACTTGAAAAACATTTTTTTCCATTGTGTCTGCCTGCAGCACCAGTATAGCATTCTTTAGTCCTGTTGGTTCCTCTTGAAATTTATTGATTTTGGTTTCTTTAATTACTCTAGACACATTAGTATTCCTGTTAATTTTTAATGAAATGATGTAGGTGAAAAATACCTTTAGAAACTTGAAGTCCTACTCTCTTTGTATTATTTCACTGACCCTGGACACTGTTGCTAGAGAAATACAAACAAGCAAGCACAAAGCCATTTTCTGCTTTTACTGTAAGGGAGGCTAAAGCTCAGGTCTTCTGATTCCTAGATCATTTTCCAATAAGCAAGATCAGATTTTGTCTTCTGATGGGACTTTAGTATCAAAAAGACAGAAAATGAGTTTCTTTAAACTGTGGACGTATAAATTAATATGTGTATAGGATTAAATAAATGACTGCACTTTTTTTTTAAAAAAAAAAAAACAAAACAAAAAAAAAAAAAAGAACACCTTGTCTCAGCATGCTTTGGTTCTGAGCAGATGACTCCAGATTGCCACCTGAAATAAACTTTTCTAACTCATATTTTAAAATAGGCTTGGTAACTAAGTATGAAGACGTACATAAAAGCTGTTTGCTGGAATTGTATTCAAGATCAAATATATTACTATCAAGACTAAAAATTCAGATAATCTTTTACTTCCAAAGTATTTTAAAGATATTTTGTCTATAGTATCAAAGATGTTACTCTATGTCTGTGATGCTTAAGAACAAATTAGTACTATTCTAGAGTGCAATATGTGATTTTTACTGACAGATTTACCTCTCCAAAAGGAGTTGGTCATGTAATCGTGTGTTGAATTCTTGAGTAATAAAACATAATGTTAAAACTTTTTAATTTGCCGTTCTCTAATAACAAAACATGTCTAAAGAATATTACGCATAGTCACTCTTCCAAAAATTGTCAGTGGTCTAACTAAGAGAGGAAATAGTGAATTATAAGCTAAAGATTCACTGTGAACACAGAATTAAAAATATTTTTGAAGATTGATAACTTACATATGAGAGTGTTTTTACCAGCTGGATCATCCATGTTCAATTGTTTTAATTGTATTCTTTTTTAGGCAATGATAATGAAAAGAAATGGGTGTTAGTTGTTAGCTCTCAGTTGTTCCATGAAACTCATTAAAATTGTAAATGATAATGACAACATTTTCAAGAAAAAAGTGACTTTTCTTTCTAGAGTTCATATATAGTCAAATTATAGGCTCTTTTGGGAAATACAAAAGGAAACCTAATCTAAAACTGCTTTCCTGATTCTTCTTGCTTCTACTGCTGATCTTTTGCCGGCCATGTAAGGATTTATTTGAGGACTTATTTTAAAGTAATGACAGCAAGTAGGTTTCTGCTTTTGAGGAATATATCTGCTGTCAAAATTCTCAAGTTTCTTGATTGTTAGCATCCCTAACAAAACTAGACAAATGGCCAAAGTAACCTCAACCTAAGTTAGCTGCCTTTTCTATCAGTTCATAAACTGTATGAGAAAAATCAAACTTCTTTCTGAACCTATAAAAGAAGCCATTAAAAGCAGTGAGAAACAAAAAAAAAAACCAACCAACCAAAAAAAAACATATCATATAATCAATACTTAAGAATAAAATCGATTGTGAAAGTCAAACATCAAACTATCCATCTTCTACATACTTTTTCTCTCTGGGTATTGTAGTTTCTTAGATTTAAGGTTGTTTAGCAAGTTCAGTAAATAATAAACTGCTTAGCTTTTTTTTCTGTGTTGGGGTTGATGTTTTTAAGTATGCTGGTCTTGCTGAAACTTTTATGAGCCAGTCACTAAAATATAAACATATTTGTATTATGCAACAGCAACTGTCACTTTTTGTCACTTCCTGAATGAATCAGCGAAGGGCATACTGTATTGAAGTCTGGTTGCCGTAGTATGGTTAGCTGCACTTACATGCGCCATGGGAAATGTTGGCATGGGATGTTTCTCTTTTTTCTCACTCCCTTGCATGTACAGCTAAAATTTCCATTACTTTTGTATCTGTGCTGTTTACTTTTCATCTGTTTTAATGGTTTGGCAATACATTAATCACTGGTCTTTCTTGCGTTTGGTCTTGATTATGTGGGAACAATCTGATTTTCATTTTGTTATTTACTTATGATGAAGTTGCTTGAGTTTATATCAAAATAAGTCTTTGGATGCTACTACTATGTGTAAATCCAACTTCCAAAGATCCATGCATCCCTGGGAGCACTATTTGATGAGACATGTTGTTTTTGTTTTATTTGTGCTATTTATACTGTTGGTGTTATTTAGTGAACAGCCTGGGATAGCTGTACACAAGGCCTTCATGTGGGTTGTGGTTACATACAGTTAGCACCATCAGGTTTTTTTAGTAGACTGAACAGTAAACCACTGTAGGCCACTAAGGAACCTCTAAAAAGATAAGAAATTGTTAATCTGTTTTGGGTATGTCTGATACTTCTCAAACGTACCTCAAAGGCTTTATTCTTGACCAATATGGTTAAGAGAAGAAAGTAAGTTGAGACAATGTCCTAACTCCAACTTTAGACAGGAAAAAAAAAAAAAAAAAAAAAAAAAGATTATTCAGGATAAGAAATTTAAAGAGAGAAAAATCAAAGTCTTCTGAAAAAGACTAATAGACTGCAACTATGAAAAGACTAAAGACTATGTAATATGTAGGTGCCTGGTCAATACTTCTTACCGTGGTAGTGTTGCCAAAACCTCATTTATTTATTTTTTAGCAAGTCTAGGGCATTAAAGATATTGATTGATCAGACCTTTATTAATGTTAAGTAGTGAATTAGAGGAGCATGGGACACGTGCACCTGTTACCCTCATTTAATGTGTGTGTGTGAAATGTTTAAAAAAAAGAAAGAGAGAGAGAGAGAGAGAGGAAAAAAACCTGTATGCTGATTTCAGTTATTTCAGAAAACAGTTCTGGCATATCACTTGCTTTATTTTTCTGCTGAGAGTGCCAAATTGGAATATGCTCATGTTTTTTCTTTCCCTGTTTTCTACTCCTTCACTTTTATACTATTGTGTATCCAGTTCATCCGTATTGTTTTGCAGATTTGCATCCTATATGCATTCTACTGCTTTCTGTCTGTTTTTTTGTTCGTTTGTTTGTTTTTTAATGTGATATACTTGCTTTTTTAATGGAAACTATTAATTCTCTGCTGTTTTGCATTCCAGGGAAATATTTTGCTTCTTTATTTTGACTGTTTATATTTAGTATCTTCCAGTATTTATTTTTATGAGTTCTATTTTTTCCATGTATATGTATAGCAGCAAGTATTACATGCCAGCGGAAGAAAAATGCTTTGCAAGTCATCTGCTTGTAGCCTAGTAACACTCTTGAAAAAAATAAGCAAAATAATATAAATATTTTTTTCTTTTATTTTTATTCATTACCATTCCAAATCCTCCGTTCCACAATTCCCAATACAGAATTATTCTTTATAATTGCAATAAAACCATTTTTTTTCTTATAAATTGCAAATTTTGAAATAGAGAGTTTTGTGGTGTTTGTTAGTGTTTTCCTAAGTATGGCATTGTTATTAAATTTGGATATCCAGGCCCTAAACCTGACTTTTGTATATGGAAAATGAAGCAAGGAACTAAGACTCAGCTCAAAAGGATTTTAAATGTTCCATTTTATACATAATAATGGGAAAAAAAAAAAAAAAAAGTTTAAAATCATTGATTAATTCCTGATCTGCTGGAGTTATGCAAACTTCTAATGAAATAATCCCATCATATCAGATGTGTAACACTATATGAAGAGGGTGAAAGTAGACTTAGACGTTTTTGCTGCACATATCTACCACTGCTTCATGAGAGTGGTTTTTAGGCAAGGTACCTATAGCACAGGCCCTGTTCCTGCCTTCTAAGTGTGTAAACTCCTGCTCTAGCCAAGAAGAAGCGTCTGCACATATGCTCAGTTCCTTCTGTTAGGTTTCAAAGATGAATCTGTCCTTCTCTAAAACCTTGCTTTAATGATGCAAACCTGTTTTTGAGGTAGAAATTACACCTTGGCCCCAGCAGAAGGGTTGGTTGGATATGTTTCTTACATCAAATATTTGAAGTCATTTTCCTTCTGCTTTTCTTTCCAGGATCAATCCTAAAGGCTGTGTGTTTCTAATTTCACCTAGAAAAGATCAATTTCATTTGAAACCCATTATGCATAGCAGATATTTCTCATTTAGGCAAAATTTAAGGGAGGTTTTTTTGTTTTTTTTTTAGTCAAAATGGGCAACACCTTCAGGTTGGCTTTCAATACACAATTAATATTGCTGGAATGTGCACTTAAATACTCCATGTTCATGTGAGACAGCCAGCTTCGGGTCCTTGTCTGTCTAATTCAGACCAGAACCCTGAAATTATCACTCTCGTCTTAGGTGGATGCTTTTGCCATCTGGTATTGTGGTTTGACAGTTACGCATTTGCCTCTGTTAGAAGCTGTTCTGTGGGACTTCAGAGATCCAGAGAATCTTGAAACCGTCAACATTTTTCCTGCTGCAGCAGCAAAATGTATTCTGTCCTGGATCCTGTGCTGCTGTTGTAGGGGAATGAGGATCCTTTTGTTTAGCAACAAAGGATCTCAGGTGTTGATTTACCTACTGAAAATGGTGTTCTCCAGGTTCAATGAATTATTCATATGCACAGAAAAGATGGCAGGTCCATAAATGTTTCCATACACAAATTCTACAGATAAAGAAATGAAACAAAGTCTAGTCTTGATATAAGCCTTAAAATTTGTGTGCCGTTAGCTTCTATTGAAAGAACATTTTACTTAAATAATTATTATTTTTTTCTATAAATATTTGTGGGATTTGAGTGGTGGGTGTTTCCTTGTATGGAGAACAAAAAATCTGGCCTGTGTGTTAACCACCAGAGTAACTCTATTACTCTATACCAAATATATGCTTCACTGCTAATTGACACATGCACGTGTGAGATATTGCTATTATGTTGGTGGATTTTGACATTTGTCAGTGAATCTGACGTGTCCACTTTAGAAAAGATCCCTGTCTTCATTTTGTTTCGATGTGATTATCAAGGCGCGGGTCGTCTTTGTTCCAGTTAACACTGGGCTACCTCTTGTTGTGGTACATTTTTAGCTTTTATTTTAAAGTATTACTGAGTTTTGTAACATCACTATGGCACTGACCAGCAAGTTGCAGACAAACTCTTTTGAAGTATGAAATGTCTTTTTCATCTTTCCCTGACATTACCACGTTCAGTTCCTCAGAATGTTTTCTCTTTCTGTGATTCCTTTTCAGCTGCTGCACATAAAGTGTGATAATGATGAACATATGTTTCAAAGACCCTCTACTTTTTTCTGGTGTAACAATGAGGATTCACCTCCTTGTTTAGATATCTCTTCCATTACGCTTACTCCTAGGAGTTCTCCTGACTCTAGACTACCAACTGGATTGTTAATACCACCACCTTCAAAAAGTGGTCTTCCAAAGCCAACCAGTGAATACAGCTGCCCGAGACCTCGTGTAATCCTGCTGTGCAAAAGCTTCTTCTTTTCTTTTCCTTTTTTTTTTTTTTTTTTTTTTTGGCTTTCCTGTGTTCTGTTGTGTATTAACTTGTGTTAAATTTTTTGCATTTTGTACAGTGGTTAAAGGACAGAGCAGATGTATCTTGGATTCTCTAGCAGTACTCTTAAAATATGGAATTTGCAAAGGCTTGCTCTTGTTTCTATGTAACTTTTTCTCTCCCACCCCCAGAACAAAATTATTATTTTTCCAACATTTAAAATTAGTCCATTAATGAATCTGCTATCTATCAATCTTCTGTTGAAATTGTTACACTAAGAATAGCTATTCAAATCAAGCAATTCTGAAGGTCCAGTCTGAAGGGCTTATTTCCTTCGTGAATTGATAGAAAAGTAATCAGCAGTTACCTACATTTTAGTATACTTTATAAAAACTCTGTGCAAAATGAAGGTTGAAAATTATTTTTAATTATAAGCAATGCTTTTTCATAGCAATATGCTAATAATTTCAACTTCTCTTCCATTTGCAAGTAACGTTTGGCTGTATTTGGCAATCCATGGCTTCTTGCATGTGTTCACTAAATAAAAACGCTTCTTGTGCTTATAGGTATTTAAAGCACACATTTCTTCAAATAGCAGACATTTTTACTTAAATATACTCAAAATGTCCATCAAATTTAACAAAATGGCATATAGACAGAAAATGTCAATATAAAGTTTGAGTTTTGCTGTTGTGCCAAAAAGGCTCATTTATGACTAAACATAAATACTCCTTATTTATCCACCTTCTATGCAGCAATAAACACTTAGCAAATAAGAAGAATCTATGTTAGTATTTACTGTTTCAGAGTCTTTCCAGGATTATAAATGTTAACTGTAGATTAATATATGGCACGCACTTATGTATTGAACCGATCCCACCTTCCAGATGCAGACAAAACCTACCTACCATTAGACATGGTTTTGTCTGTATGATGAATGGGATACAAGACACTTCGTATGTTTACTTTGGGTCAAGCATATATATTGCCCTGCTTGGAGATCAGATGTCTTCCTGTGATCTCCTTCAACACTAATTATACTGAATCTCTGACCATGCATGAAAGCACCAAGAGGCGAATGTAAGGTCCACGAATGCAGTAATAAGGGGCGACTGTGTCGATGGAATATTCACTGAAATCTTTTCACAATAAATATTTGAAATTGCTACCCTGTTTCTCAGATTGAGGTCAGTAAGGGATCTGTGTATGTAAAAATCTTTAAAACTAGTTGTTTTAAGAAGCTCAGCTCAGGTCTGACAGGGTATACCATGACAGAGGAAGTTCTTTTGTTTCTTTTTTGTTTAAATAAGGGGGAAAAATAAAAATAAAGCAGCCTATGACAATGTGGCTTGCTTTTGTGCTTGGCATTTTAGTATACCCAGTTAGAAATATTCCTGGTTTTTGGAAATATTGAACTGTTTTAGATCTTTCCTTGTCTAAATTAAAAGTATGGATTCAAAACTCCTAGGAAATATGTAACGTAGGGCCCAAGAGTCTAGTTTTCTCACTGTACTGAGGAAGACCATGCATCAATATCCTTTCCTTCCCAGCAGCCACTACCGCTTCCAGATGTAGTTCAAGGCTGCCTATGGGCTTGGCTTAGAAATCCGTGTAATGTGTCGTGAGCGGGCAGCTGCAGTTGCTGCAGCAGAGACACTAAAGAAAGAAACACTGCAAAATAAGACTTAGGGCCATAAAATTCTCGTGGACCAGCATTGCAAAAACCACCCATTTGGCACGTTGTGGTATTCATGTGTTCTGAATAGAAGAATTCATCTGACTTAATTTAATCTGTGCTTAAAAATTTTCATGTGAATATTTCAGTCAAATTGAGTCTTATTTAAAAGTAGCAGATTTTGCCTGTGCACAGCAGCGTGTCATTCTTATATGCAGAATGTAGGTTTTTGAGACATCTAATTAATACCATTGACATTAGTTTTCCATATGCATTTTGCCTTCAGCCTGTCAACGGGAATTTTAAACTATTTTGTCACCTGTTTTAACATTCAGTATGCTTTGATTTGACTGTGCCTCATTTGTGTCCTGAATTAATGGACAGATGGCAGGAGGAATGAGTCATTAAAAAATAAATATGACTCTAGAGCGGTAGTTAATTGTCATGTTTGGGGTTTCTTTGCTCATCCAGTATTTTTTAGAAGCCTGCCAACCTTCTGTGCTTTATGAATTTAATTCCTTTCATTCTATGTGAAGGATGAGATTTTTATTTTGAAAATCAATATTCACTGTATCTCGTGTCCAGGTTGTTACTTAGCAAAAAATGCATGTGAAGCTTTGATTACAGTGGGGTTTTTTTTGGTCACAAAAGGAAGAAATAGTATAAAAGTAACACTGGGATTTTGTCTTCTAATTTTAGCTACTTGTTCTGTGCATTCAGAAATGTAGCGTATTGCTGTTGCCATATTTCCTAAAGTGGATCTTGTGAAAATAACTGTATTGATACTTCTGGAATATAGAACTGCTTATCACCAGCTTTTTCAGGTTTAACCATGCTATATTCCTAGTTGTACAGGATTTACTGAAAATGGAAGAATTACAGTGCTGCTTATGTATTGGGGAGTTTTAGCATGTCTGAGACTTTGAACTGCAAATGCCATTCGCTTGGTGTCAGGAGCTGTTTTGTGCATGCTGATGTTTATTTTTAACTTTTTTGAAACTGTAGCTCTTATCTGCATGCTGAAAAATTCAGTGTTGTGATTTTTTTTTTTTTTCCGTGTGAAATATTGCCCTAATATTTATTGTCCTTATTATAGGCAGGCAGTGTGACACCTAAATCACCCTCCACTGACATCTTTGATATGGTTCCCTTTTCTCCCATATCCCCTCAGTCATCAACGCCTACTCGCAATGGTACACAGCCTCCTCCAGTACCCAGTAGATCTGCAGAGATCAGTAAGTTTTATGACAACTGACCTAATTTTTTCTTACATTTTATTTTATTTTTTTAATAAAGCTTCTGAAGAGGTTTGCATACATTTTGCTTGAAAAGCCAGGTATGTTTTTTGTAAATCACGTTTGATAATGACATTTAATTTTTATACTATCTTCCCAGTCATCGATGTTGCTGCCAAATTACATTATAAACAAATGTATTTACGTGCTGAAACTGTATGGGGACTGTAATTTGCCTTTTCTTTTATAGTATGTTTCTCATAGTTAATTCAGAAAATATTTTGACTTCCCTTTAGTTCTTTGCTTGTCAAGCCACATATGTAGCACCTAAAATCTGTTTCTTGGGAAGGTAGCAGGTGGAATAAGTGTGGTGAATGATGATGCAGAAGAGAAAGAGTTTAAGAAATCCCTCAAACTGTAGAGTCATGGAATAATATTTTTAATTCTACATTTCATATATCATCTACAGCTTTGTTTTTTATTTATAGTTGAGGAACCTCTCAACATTAGTGGGCAATTCCTGAAAATCTCTAAAAGATGATTAATAATAGCAAATGCATTTTCCAAATGTTTGAAGGCCGTTAGATTAAGATTCTCAGCTTCACTGGAAGTCATTTAGGAGTCCAGAGATTGTTTCTGAAAGCTTTGGAAACCACCTGGGGGGAGGCGAGGGAGAGGGAAACAAGCACACAAACAATGTTGGAGTTTGTAGGAACGTCAGTCTGAAGGTAGTACTTTCTCTCTCTCATGCCTATTTTAGTATGGCTAAGGAACATTAGTGTTACTGTCTGCCACCATACACCATATTTGAAGAGTTTCTATCCATCTTGGGGGAATGTTGCTAGTACATAGAATTTTCGGGTATGAGTGCAAACTATGCACAATTATAAAGATGCATTGTAAAACTTCAGTCAGCGAGCCTCTTCCCCAACACTTTATGTACACACCTTTCTTTTCAGTTGCTTACAAAGATGTCACCCTCTGAAGAGATGTTGAGTGTGTGGATTGAATAATAAATAAATAAATCTACTCTATTTCATTATATTTTATGGTTTCAATCAAATTTGACTTTTTTAAAGGTCTATTAACAGAATTAAAAAGTATTAAAATAGTTTATGTTCATAGTTTAGTAGAATATTAAACCAAATAGTTTACTAGAAACTGAACTGTTATAGTAAGACTTTTTTTGTCTTTGTAAAGAACAGAAAAAAGACAGCCCCCCCACTACTGTTTTTTTTTTTTTTTCCACAAAAATACAAACCAGATACTGTCATAAAATTTATCTCAATATGCATATCCAAATTCAAAAATAGTAGCTTGAATTGAATTATAAGACAAGATTATTTTAGCTGTTATCCTGCCCTGGTTCCACTGCAACAAACTGGGGGTTTACATGGAAGTCAGCACCCAAAACTGAGTGGTCTTGAGTATTCCACCTGTGTGATTTTGTATTTCTTGATTCACTGGACTTTCTAATATAGAAAAAATGATAAATAACGATGTGCACTGTTTAAAAGTGCTGTGTTTATTTTATACTTGATTCATTTGCATTTAAATTAAGCTTACAGAGTTCAGAGACGTGGCAGGCAGTGCCGCATCTTGTCAGCTGCCTGTTAATACTGCGTGCTCCTCTGCGTGCCAAACTTCAGAGGGAGATTACAGAACGATGTACTGTTCTGTGTATACTGTTGATCCCTGCTCTTTCAGTCTATGTCCTGGTACATTATATGTTGCAAACTGATGCATTCATCAACTATTAACATCTTTTCGCATATGTCAAAAATGCACTTTGAAACAGAAGAAGATTTTATATTCAAACAAGGACTTAGTGTCTTAGACGAGAAAGTTCAGATCCCTTAAGAACTTCGTTCAAGCTGTGTTATGTTGCAGTATTAATAATGTACAATAATGCATTGTTTTATATGTTATTGCTGCCAGTAGAGGCAGGCTGGCGTTCCTTTCTCCAGTACAAGTCAGATAGGTGGCAACCAAGATGAGCCAAAGTTTTGAGTCTCTGATTTTCTGAGGTCTTCTTTTTGTGTTCTTATCTCTTCTTTCTTTGTCACAGCACTTGAGCATTTTTTCTGTCATTTTTGATGAAATTATAGGATGGTTTTATTGTTCTTTATCATTTTTATAAATGACGTCTTCTACCTTGATTAGTGCTCAGCAAGTAGTTCATAAAGCCTCGGATTGTAAATACTGGAAGAGGAATACAGCACTCACCTTTTCTGGGAAAGGTTATCTCCAAATCATTTCAGCTTTTTTAAAAGGGAAAAGATTCTTGCAGTTTTCAATTCTTATTCAGCAGTAGAGCAATATGGCTTCTCAGTAAATGTCTACACAGCAGTGGGTATCTAAGTAACAGCAAATAGGTTTTGTTGTGTTCTGTTTTTTGACTAATTTAAAGGAGAAAAGTTCATGCTCTTTGGGCAGGAATTTGCAGATTGGTCATATACATGATGTCTCTTTAGATAATACTTACAAAAGAGTGACTCTTTGAAAAACAAAAGACCTTTCCAGAATTGTATTTCTACTCAAAATGTTTCTGAGAATTACTTCTTTTAATGCTGATTTTACAGTGACTGGCTTGCAGGCTAAACAGAGATATTGCAGCCCAGTACAATAATTATTTAATTGAAAGATTGACACATACTTAGTGCAACCAAAAATACAGTGTTAAACACCATACTGCTGCTTCCTCAGATCATGGGGTAAGGGACTGCAAGTGTTCTTATAAGTTATTGTGAAAGATAATTAATATGTGTATTTCTTGTTGGCACAGCATTATTATCTTATCTCAGAGACGAGTGGAGAGGAACATTCTGTTGAATTGTCCAACATTTATTTCACTCAAAGGCATCTGCAATAATCCAAGGTCATAACTGGCAGATGTAGAAATCTACTCCAAGATGCTATCTTTCCAGAGTCTGTTGTCAGAATAATAGTGGAGCCATTTTTTTTATGGTGTAATAAGTCACACACACACAGAGAGACACACAAAAAGTAGCCTGCAGCTAAGGGAAAGGTTTCCTGGACCTCACTACCTCAGCTTATTCCAAATATTTTCTTGGGTCCTTATCTTCAGTGTGATTAATTTTTGTCATCACAGCTGCTCCAGGACATCTGGGGAAACCATGTATCAGCATAACTCTGTATCTGGATGATAGCTAATGTAAAGATTGGGATGCAAAATACAGCAGAAAAGCCAAATATTTGTGGAGTTTTGTTTGCTTGGTTATTACTAGATCTGAATTTACCATGGACAGCAGGCTGCTGCTCTCCAGTATTACTTGTTTCTTGTCCTGAATATCAGATCACTTACAGAAACAGGAATTTATTACCTGTTCATGTCTTTCTGTGGTTTGAATTATGCATGTAAAACATTCGCATTTCATGGTTTTGAATTTTTTGGTTGATTCCCAAGCAGTGAATTTATTTCTTCCTAAGAAGGAATGGAATTGGACAGAATGAGGGAAAGGAAATTGTGTGCTGTTTGAGATTGTTTTCAAAGGTTTACTGGTTGCTTTGTATTGGAGAAAGAAATGCCTATCTACACCACAGTTATTTTTGAGAGTGTGCCAGATAAGATATTTAATCTTATATTTAATATATTTTCTTGCTAATACTGTAGCATGAAATAAAATATTGCTGGTTTCTCTTGCCTCTAGTAAAAAGGAGCACCAAAGTGAAAAGTAGGGTGAATACTGGCAGAGAAGCTTATGGAGATCCCATACAACAATGGAGCTCTGTAGTGACTAAATTTTAGTATTCATCCAGGTCCACTTGTTCTTCAGGTTCTGTTCAAAAGAGAAATACTGATGATGATATTGAAAGTATTTTGTGGTGCGTTATTCCTCCCTGACTCTTAGCAATGCGATCTCTCATATAACACATAACCTTTAAATGCAGAAAAGCAGTTGTACTATGCACTTTTACAGCCATTTCACTGAAATGGTTGTCAAATTGAGAGAGTTCCCAAACGATTTCACAGAAACTCAGCCAGGAAATACTTACCTATTTTTAATTCGATTACATACAGTTTTAATATGTTTGAAGAAACTGTTTTCATCTTTTCTTTTTTTTTTTTTATGTTTTTAAAAATCTGTTAACCCTGGATAACTTTAAAGTTGGCCTTGAATAACAATATGAATAAAATAATCCTTCACGTGAAGAGATGCTCCACTTAAGGAGCTAAAGCTTCTGCCATTCCCCTGCTAATTAGCTCAGTACTGTCATTAATAAAAGCACAATAATTAGGCATGAATAAGAAAATGTGCATAATAATGTACAAAATATGTGCTTTCAAAAATAGTGATAAGGCCTTTCAGTCCTAAGAAATGAAAGGGCTGTTTCTTTCATAAATACGTTCTTCAAATATTTGTGAAGGCTCAGTGTTGAAACTGGCTGCTTTTAGCTGTCTGAACACACACAGAACTGTCAGTTCCTTTTTAGGGTAAAAATAACCTATGAAAAAGAGAGGAGGGAAAAAAAATGGACCTACGTACTGAACAAATACATTTATGAGAGACATAAAGCATAATCACTTTCTCCTCAGTAGAGGTTAGTTTGAAAGTTAAAGCTGCTCCATATCTGAAGGTCACCAAGTAGGAGCATAAGAACATGTAAGGACACTGGTTACACTGGAGCAGACCCATTTTGGATGTGAGAGAGGCAAGGAGTGAGGTAGATCCTAATTTTTACATTATCCCAGCTGAAGTCTCTTTTGCATAAAGGTGGTCTGCCTCTGCCAGGAAAAACAGTAAGACTAGATTTTGGGGGGGCTCGAGTGGGCTTTTGGAATAAGGTTCTCAGATCTGGGCCATCTTCTGTTCGCAGCTGCTGTTCTGTTTGCAGCTGCTGGAGGTGATTTTTAAATGTGTAATTAATCAAGTTCCTGCTTGTTTCTGTACTTTATTATGGGAATAATAGTAGCTGCTAATTATTTAAAATATATGCATATATGTTAAATATGCAGCATGGTAACACCAAATGATTTAGGTCAAAACCCATGGACACTTGTGTATACAACAAAATGTTGAAGAGCCTAGCCAAGTAGAGGTCTATAATTTGGACTCTGTGGATGCCAAAATAATTATGTATATTTAGCCTATACGAGCATATATACAGCCTTTTCAGCGTTGACAACATGACTGGTAACACTGTGACATGGATTTTGTGTCAGGTTCTCAATTGTCAGCTTCCATATCTTGTATGTTAAGGGTAAAATTTTTCGGCTAAACCAGAAAATCAGCTATTAATTTCCAAGATACTAATAGCCCTTTTCAGGCTTTTAAGGTAACACTGTTTTAAGTTAGGTAGTATAATTACCAGGTTTCTTGCTGGTCAAAAATGAAACTCAGAGTAGAGGATAATGGCTTTAATATTTCTCTAGCAGTGATAAAATGGCGTTAACTTTGAATGTTACCACCAATGTGGTTGGATTGTCTTAGAAAAATGAGCTTCATACTAGTTTTGGTCAAGGCAATGTGAGATGGAACACGTGTATATAGATGGCACTGTTACCTGTAGAGAAAAAAAATCTTATTATTGAGAAGAAAATATATGTATGTTTAGACTGTCAGCTGTGAAGAAGTAGTAGCATTACACTGTTGCAGTAAGAAAAAAAAATGGTATTGGAAGTGTTTCTTATTCAGATTAAAAAAAAAAAAAAAAAAAGCACTAGCAAGTATTCTGCTTTTAAAAAGTTTGAAACTGTATGTTGTAACAGAGAGAAATTTGTAATCATTGTATTTATGGATACAGATTTAGTGGAATTTTAGGGTAAGAGAGCTTTCATGGCCTTCTACTTTCCCTTTCACTCCTTTTTTTTTTTTTTTTTTTTTTTAACCTGTTCTTCCTTGCTTGGGTTTGGTAATTAGTTCTTAGTACCCGTTTTGCACTGAGGAACCCTTATCAAGTGACCTTCCATGAGTAAAGGTAGTCATCTGTCTTTACAAAAGGCCTTAACCCGATGGTGAGGAGTGGCAGACAGGAGATAGGAAGGCTAATTTATTTGTGAAAATATGCTTCTGACATAATGTTAAGATGAAATTTGACAACTGACATGCAGTTGTTCCCTCTTCATTTATGAAACCCCTATACAGCCTGATTCGAGAAGGCACTTCAGTAGGAGCTCCCTTATTGAAATTGGAATTTCTTCTCATCGGGTCCCTAAAATTCTTCTAGAAGGCAAAAGCGTTTAATGAAAACTACATGGAGGCTCAAACAGAAGTTGATGATGCTCTTGGAAAAATATTTGAGTATAAAGGCTTGGAAAACTAATCAAGACAGGACTTTCAAATATGAATGTTAAAAATTGCACTTAATCGATTGCGTGTCTGGACGTGCTATTATTCAGCTTTTAAGGAGATGTAAGCTGACTTTCTCAGGGAGCTATTGTCATAGATCATACCTTTTATCTCGGTGACCCATTTTTCTGTTGTTCCAGAGAGAGACCTTTTTGGAGCAGAACCTTTTGACCCTTTTAGCTGCGGAGCAGGAGATTTCCCTCCAGACATTCAGTCCAAACTAGATGAGATGCAGGTAATTATTGAGTTGTTAATTATGTATTTTTCTATGGCAACATGGATATTATTGAAATACATCTTTAGAGTATTTTAAAAATGTTTTCTAAGCTGCACACACACAAGTACCTGGGGAAAAAAAAATCTGATAGTTTCTTTTTGTACTCGTGGGCTTTGAGTTGGAATTTAAATTTGTCTGCCTGAAATTCCTCTCAAATGTTAGCCTGTGGTATTAAAACAAAGACCTGCACCTATTTAAGGCTTCTCAGCAGTGTAAGCAAAATAGATACTGCTGTTCCTGCCTGGGAAGGGACTGAGTGAAGTTTAAGAAAGAGCTGAGGCAAGAGCCCCACAGATGCACTGACCACGTTATTATTCAGCAGTTGTCTGCTGCCTTTAAAAGTATCCATATTTGACTATGGCATTCTGGGACTTAATAATTGGTTCAAGAATTCTGAACGGATGTGTTTTTTCATCAGAAAATGTTTGTTGGCTCTGAAATACTCTATGGTATCTGTTCAGATATTGACCCAATTTTGAAGCAGTGATAGGAGAAAACTTTCAAGTTGTGGACTAAGTCGCTCTTCTCAATCAGACTTTCCAAACTGCTATTTCCTTGCCAACCTTGCTTATCTGTTGTTTTTTTTTTTCTTTTTAGCAGCCTGCCAGCAAAACAAAAGGCTGAAAATACTGGGAACTTGAATTTCTAGATTCCTGGCTCCTCAGCAGGAAGTGTTCCCAGACCTCTTGTATCTTGACAGCCTGCAAAGTACAAGAGCTAGCTCTCAGGCTCTTGTAGTTACTCATTTTTAAATGTTTTTAATACAATTTAAGTACAGTTTAATTTTCCAAAGTAAAATTTTGGAATTCCTGTTCGTGGGCAAATTTAATTGTTCATGTCAGTTTTAGGGTGGCACCACTGGCAAAATCCATTCACTGTGAGATATAAGATGGAGATTCTTGCTCATCTGCACTTTGGCCTGCTATCATTTCAGATAGTACCAAAAAGCCAAAGCTGGCTTCTTTGCACTTCTGTTAAAATTACTTACATTTTGTGAATGCCATGATGTTATTACCAACCTCATTAGCACATAAAAAAGCCCAAATCTTTTCACACCTCACATTGATATATATCACTTTCCATTGAATATAGCCCGTTTTAGGAAAAAGTGTACTACAGTATCTGTGGATACTGGGAAAAATCCTGTGGTTATAGGTAAGTTCACATGCTAGGAGTTCTTATTACAGATGATGTTCTGACAAAATTGTAAATTGTAAGGCCATGACTTCTAAGTGTCATCACTTCATAAAATATCAGTAAATGGGTCAGTAGAAATCTTTATCAAAGATTTTTGAAGCCATAAAATGGAAAACTTATTTCAGCTTTCACTCTGACCTAAGAAAAATACAAAATGAAATGAAATAAATCTTAATGCATTGCTATGTCCTATTGCAAAGAATATTGCATTAGTTTGCCCTGTACATAAATGTTTTTTTTCTCACTTTTCTGTGTGATTTGTAAACTAGTCTCATAGAGAGTCTAGCATACCCTGACACCTTTAGTGAAAATGAATTAGTAAGTCCTTGTGTTGGCATAAAACTTGTTCTGTAATCCAGTTGAGATCAAGGCAAAGCTGATGGGATGGGGGGGGGGGGGGGGGCAGAAGTCAATTCTTGAGATTGGTCGAAGCAAAAGCTATGTCCAGTTACTTTCCTATGACTTCCTTCTATCACTTTGTAAGTCACTGTTAGATTTAGTTGCTATGCAGAAGTTCTTTCTATAGATTATATTAATTTGAATCAGTGGTGAAAAATACTGATGGAAATGTGTTTTTTCCTAATATCTCTTTTATCTTCTTATGCTTTCCTGGGTGCCTAGCGTCAGCGATGGTTGGTATATCATATTTTAATAATGGTATTTAAATCATGTACAAATGAAATGTGCACTCATTCATATATGGTGTTTCATTTTTATGAATATATGTATGTTTGGATATATATATATATATATAAAACAGCTTTTAAGATTTGTATTTTATGTATCCAGTCTTGTAAGTCTGGGACACTTTCATTTTTAGAAGCCTACAATTTTTTATGCAGAGACAGCTGGTTTTAGTTTTCTTTAATTGACAATACTAAGCCTTCATTTTCTTTGCTGTTTGTTTTCCATGTGTTCTAGAGAAATGTCCAGTTCTTTTCTTTGGATTGCCATTGATGAAATGGTCTACCCAAACCTGTGATACATAGATTTTTTTTTGTACTAGAACAGTCACTGATGTAAAAGTGCTTATAATTGGAAATACTTACTTTAAAACTTGCAATGAGCAGAAGATAGCTGCACTAGAGGTCAGCGGTTGTTAGGCACAGCTTATAAGGAAGAAGAGAAAAATGGCTGCTACAAAAGGCAAAACCTCAAAGTATGTAATGTGCTCTGAGAAATCTAAAATTAGGGAACATGAAGGAAAAATACAAGCTGCTTTCCTTCTCTGAAGTGCCAAGTCAAGGGAGATGTTCTCACATTTTCGAAGTACAGCCTCAGCTTCAGTAAATATATATATTTCAATAAATGTACAAATGTCAGTTATTTAATAAAACATCTAATTGTTCTAAATATAAACTTATTCTGAGGAGGGTGTTGTTAAATACAGCTTAACCTGCTGTCAGAGTGGCAAGCCAGCCAGCCAGTGGTTGGAGCAGCTCAGTCCAGCCTGTTGTCCCATTCCTCATATTGAGCTGTGTTAAATGTCGTGCCCCAGAATGCAGAAAAGCTGTTTCAGGGTACATGCGTGCTGGAAGGTGACATTTAAGCAAAATGGGAGAAGAAAGCACAGCAAAGCAGAAGAGGCACTGAGGAGTAAACTCTTCAGTAGTGGGTGCTTTTTCTTTGTATCCACTATTCTGAACTTAATGCGATCGGATCAAATTCCTCGACTTCTGGGGGAACAGCTTACATTTACACTTTAGGGAGGATCCAAATTTCATAGTTAGGCTCTTTCTATTCTGTTTCTCAGTCCAATTTCTGCTGATCTTCTTGGAGAGCTCTAAACTCCAACATGTGCTGAGTTTTACAGCTCAGACCTCTCTCTGATGACTCTCCAACCTCCTGTTTCCCCACCCTTGTGCTGAAACACATTTTCATCCTATTTTGACTGCATCCAGGCATTAATAAAATAAATCTATTTTCCCAGAAATCTCGCCGTGAAGGGAAGTTTCCCTGGATCTTGAATCATACCAGCAACAGCTGCTATGATTTATTAAAATCTCAAGGTAGTTAATATCCTAAAGCTTCCAGGAGCTGCAGGCCATTCTCCCTGCACGACCCAAAGCGGTCAGGAGGCTTGTCTTATTTCCATCTGAAGTAAGTTATGCTCAGCCCTCTAAATTATCTTCTCAGAGACATGTAGATTTATCATTGGTTCGTTGGGTTTGGGCTGAATTAAACTCATTGAGTAAAGGCAGGTGGTGAAGTAATAAACAAGCTAACCTCAGGCAGAGCCATAAAGGTTGACTTTGGCATATTTACCTTGTGATAAAATGGATGTTCTTGTCCTTTTTCACTGCTTGTTGTTTTTAACCGGAATAGCTCACATCTTTACATCATGAAGAATCAAAAAATAAGTGGGAGTCTTGGAAGAGGGGTTGTTTTCAGGTTACATTTTCTACTGAAAACAAGCCCTGCTTCTTTAAGAGACCCATCACATCTGTTAGCAAAACATTGTCATTTTTCTGGGTAACTAAGATATTCAGTACTTATGCTAAGTCATCTTGGAAGTAAAACCGTTATTTGACACTGTTATTATGGAGATGTGAGCAGAGAAACAAGACACAATACACTTTATAGTCCTTCCTCTTCCCACTCCTGTCCAGTATCAGGGGATGGTCTTTTTCTGTGTTCCCTAAAAATCAGCTAATTTGAGCTGTTTTCTGACTAAATGAGAAGTTATTGTTTCCTGAGCCTTTAAAGTACAGGAAGCTATGGTGCACATGTTTTTTTGATGAACAGGCAGCGTGTTATGCTAAGAACATATATTTTTAGAAGCTGAAATGTTTAAATTAAATATTTTAAAAATCTGAGTATTAAAATTAATGATGTCTATTCTATATACACAGTACGTAATGTGTACCAAGTGCTGACTATGTGTCATTTTTTAAAAAAAGTATTCTGCCTAATACATTAATCCAGTTTATTAGAAAAGGATAAAAATGAAACAATTTATAACTCAGTTTATGACTACTCAGTGATTCCAACTGACATCATTATTATTACAGCTGTGAATGCTGGGTTTTGGAGTGGAGAGTAGAAGGTAGGCACATACTGTATGATGGGTATTATAATAATCACACAGTAACAATAAGTAGGAACCATAAGAATTGAGAGAAGTGTGTGTATATGAAGTGTATTCCTGAAAGTGGATGTAAAGCTGTAAGTGTTCTGCATCACCAAGAAAACTACAGCGT
Organism: Oxyura jamaicensis; assembly: GCF_011077185.1. NCBI lineage: Eukaryota > Metazoa > Chordata > Aves > Anseriformes > Anatidae > Oxyura > Oxyura jamaicensis. Next base: position 4,617,852 of record NC_048899.1, on the reverse strand, counting down.
AGGATACTGATATTCTTGCCTGCATATATCACAGTTCAGCTGTGTCCTGATATAAAGGAGAATCTTTTCTTAAAACCTTGTCTTTCCACAGCTTGGTTGATGACAGCTGATAGGGTACAATTTTTAAATTATCATATATTTGCCAAAGTGGAATCTGCAAAAATACAGAATTATTGAAGAATTTGGAGTTAGCTTGCAAAACTTGTGGGGCAGGGAATGGAGATGGATGTGGGAGATATCAAGTCTGTGCTTTCCGGTCTTCAGAAATTTGATTGCAATCATTTTGCCAAAGAGTCTGTTGGAATAGTACATTATGAATTTTTCCCTTTTTGAGTGCCACATTTAATTTAATGGGAATTTTGGTTGAGGCAGTCTAGCTTCCTTTGAGTGTCCTGGTTTATAATCCTACATACTTCTTTTCCTCTACCTTAAATACTCTTAAAAAATAAATCAAAATTTGACATTCTTTTGAGGTCTGAAAAATGCCCTGGTGGCTATCCTGATGTCCTGTCTGTGATTTGTTTTGTTTTGTGTTGTTTTCATTGACCCTGTGGTTGCCCTGTGAGGACAGTGAGTTTTGTGTGATGTAATAGGTGAACATCAGAAAAAATCCTCCATGATCAACATAGCAGCAGTAAGATAAGCACACTTACAGATCTGATTTGCTCTTAGATGGCCAGAAAGACAGCATTGGACATGCAGCTGCATGAGACACCAACAAACAGTGCTCAAACATAGCAAGGAAAGATAAGAGCATTCAGGAGGACTTGAAAAGTATGCATGTTCAGTCATAGGGCTGGCACAGCTTTGAAGGTGCTCTCCGGAGGGCTGTGTAAGAATTTGCGTGTCCTTGTTAAGCCAGTTGCTGTAGCCCTTCTATGAGAGCATCTATTTTAAGCATCTCTGGGTTGAAGCACTGACTATCCCATTTACAACCTCAAAACTGGAAGCATCCTTAAAATATTTAGACGGATTAAGATAATTATAATTTTATAATTTTTAAATTTTAGACAGATTAAGATAATATTTAGACAGAGTTTAAGATGCACAGAAACTGAGGGTTTTACGATTCAGCAGGCTAAAATGTTGGGCTAATCCTCAGACTTGTGCCCTTGTGTAAGCAGTCCTCCTCCGTTACATCAACAAACCTGCATCCTTTGGTAAATGAGCAATGGCCATTTATAACAGGTTGTGTTTGACTTGGAACTTCACAGAGTTTGCTTGAAATATCTTCTGCACTGAACACTTTTCCTGATAGCTTGTTAAAAAGCACGGAGGGGGAAATAAAAAGTCAAATATAGCAGTGAGTTTTGGCAGCACTATGTCACTCAGGTAAGGCAAGTAAGCACAGTTGTAAAAGGTTTACAATCCAGTAATGCTTTGTCTCACCATCTTATAATGTGAATATTAGGAAAATGTAGATTTTGTTTGGAAGATCTGAGATCATTTAGTAACCATCTCTAGGAATTTTATTCTAGTTTTCAGCACTGCTCTTCTGATGATAGTAGCTGGTGGGGTTATTAAATATTCATTCACTTTTAAAAATCTAGCATGTGGTTTACATTTGTTTGAAATGCAGCTGATGTGATTTGTGATTTATCTTTTAAAGCCAAAAGGTATCCTCTTGAGGTACTCCTATGCATTATAAGAAAAGACTTGAGTTTATGCCCAGTCCCAGTACAGGCTGCCTTACCAGAAGATTTATTTTGTTTACAACATGCTTGCTTCATAAAAGTACATAGTATTGATTTCATAGCACGTGATCAACAGCTCTCCAAGTGAACTGTGGGCTCAGACTGTACTGAACTGAACATTGGAACAGGTGCCACTGGAGTTGATGTTCTTCTCATGGCATTTCTATTCAGAGCCCTTGTTTCCAGTTGCTTGCAGCTTTACAATATTTTCACCTAAAAGACCAAAATTTTCTGGTTTTAAAGGTGACTTTTCTTTTGGAGGTCAAGACAGAAGTAATCAGCTTATTTCAAAGAAAAAAGAGAAATGAAAACAAGATTATTTTCCCCATATTAAAAGTGATATTGTTATTTTAGAATTGGTGCAAGCTAAGTACATTTTGTAAACCTAGTGCAGGTACTTGAGAAGTAAGTTATTTTCAAGGTAACGTCTGCCTTGACTTAGTGCTTCTGCTAATAAAATAGAAGAGACATTTTTTTCTGAAGTTTTTAAGAATTCCTTTGCTCATTCTAAAGAGTATCATATTTTATTTCATTGAATGTTACACGCCTTTGAAATTCACCTTTTGTTCTTCGCAATAAAGCAGGTATGATTTCATTTGCCTTTTAGCAAGGCTCAGATGACTGTAGGCAGTAAAGCATACACCTGTCAATGTAATCACACAGTGAATGATTCAGAACAAGCCTCCGAGATTTTGTTGAGTACCACTACGCTTTTCGTTGGAGTACTTCTAAGATAAGGGATTACTGGTTGTAAGAGACATGTGGAATTAATAACAATGTCCATGACTTAGATCTCCTTCAAGTATAAATTTAATAAACCTTTTCTTTATATTGCAATCTAATCTTTCCTGCTTATAAGTCATGTTGAATTTTACTCAAGAACAACATGGTTCAAGTTAGGTAAACTAATACTCAATATTTTTATTCTAATAATACTTTCTTCATTTCATATACAAACGTTATTTCTTTTGTTATACCACAGATAAATCCTTCTGTACATTAATGACTAAGATAAATTTAGAAAAAACTGGCTGACCAAATAATGTAAATGTCTGTGAGTTATCCTGTGAAGTAGCCTTTCAAAAAGTCATAGAAGTGCTAATGCTCAGAATTTGACCTAAAAATAAGCTTGAATTTACATGTTTGTAGAAAGAGGTGATATTCCTCCAGAAACTGCTTTCCTTTTTATTAATTATGTCTTGTTTCATTGCAGGAGGGGTTCAAAATGGGATTAACTCTTGAAGGCACAGTATTTTGTCTTGACCCACTAGACAGCAGATGCTGATGCCAAGAAAATAAATGTGAAATTCCTACGCAGTGTTTATATTTTGAACACACATTCACAAATATTATCCATGTGCCAAAAATTGCTTTTTTCAACATGTAAACTCATATGAGGTTTGCTCCTGTAAAAATCCAACTTCGTTCCAGTCTTTCCCTGTAAAAATGTAAAAAGTTGTATTTGTTTATGAAATATGAATTAAATTACACTGTTGTGTTTCTTTCTCTCAAACTTTTGCCCAAGTTTACTATGCTTTATGACTATTAGCTTGGAGAAGTTCTTCAGAAAGCTCACACATACCTCTCTCTGCAAATATGCAAGCATGATTTTTACATAACGCTTTACTTGGCAGTATTTTGAAATGAAATTTTTAAGCCATTATTTAAAGTTCAATCAGTCAAATGATTAATTGCAAACGCAGTTAAAAAAGCAGAAAGTACCTACCATTAATATATGCTTAAAAGAAATCTGAATGCTATGTAATTAATTTCTATTACCTTGTACAGTTATTACACTGTATATCTGTTGTTACTAGTTTGTAAAATCCGTAAGATTTTAAAGTCCTTAAATCATGTTTTAGAAGCTAACAAATTGTTAGTCTGCTAATTAGTGTTTAATGAGCATAGAAGAGCTGCTAAATTGCAGAAATGACAAGGTCGCTGCCCTTTGTTTTGATATTTTATAGCTAAACTGTAAAGAGTATAATTTGGAATTCATTACATGCTAACAATAATTTGAAAATAAGATTATGATCTTGCATTTACTTAGAAACTTCTGTAATTTTGTGCACAAGCACGCACTCTGTTTACTGGGATCAATTCTGTAAGTTGGTTTCAACACCTGAACATTCACAGTCAGGCTCTGTTGGATATTATTTTCACGGACTGCATTGATATGTATGTCTTAATATAATTTTGAAGCTTGCTGCAAGAATTAAGTATGTTAATAAGTCCTTCATACTCGTTAGTTGTTCATGTTACACAAACAACTGCAAACCAAAATTTTCAACTGCTAGAGAATTCAACACTGACCTGTCTATGCATACCCTTCACTAATCTTTAACATAAGCAATAAAATAATATGCTAAACTTATATCAGAAAAGTATTATCATCAGTGTTTTGATGCCCAAACAACACCTTAGTTCAATTTAATCCTTTTAAAAATTGTCTTTTTTTTCCCCTTATAAAACATAAAGATGTGGAAAAAAATAGAGCTTTTTGTGTATTTTTTCCTTTTTTTTTTTTTTTCATGAGAAGCTTTTTTTGTGATAGTGTTATGGTTTTGTCCTTAAGAGTTACAGTTTACACACAAAAAAAATGTATTTTGCAAATTCACCGTCACATATATATCTTCATGCCCTGTTCAATGAAGTACTTCTGCAAAGGCCTTTGAAAGTCTGCTGAAATGAATTATTCCTGAATGGATTATTCCTCTTCTGAGTTTGACGTGTGCTCAGGTACCTTGCTGAACAGGGGCCTTAATGTTCTACATCACAATAGTCTTCCTCTCTGTTAGTCTGTTTTGAACATTCATATAGAGTATTATATATAAATATATAAATATATATTAAATCACTAACAAATAGAATAGTATATGTTTCATAAAGAAAAGTCTTTATAATTTTGTTTGTCATATAGTATTTTGGAATTTGTATAATGAGGATGTTTAGTAGCCATAGCAATGGCCTTTTTTTAACAAATAGAATTTGTATTTTTATTGTACTTTAAAAAGCTTTACATAATAAGCATATATTTAGTGGTCATTTATTATCAATGGTAACATTAAGATAATATTTGCACATTTTAAGAAATGTTTTTCTTTACCAGTTTTTATGATAGTTGACTGCAAATGGCATGGTTAAATATTGCATAACTGGTCAATCCATACAAAAATACTTAAATCAACACAACAGTGCATTTTTAATGAAAAGGTTCCGTGATCCAATTGGAAATTGTATTTCTATGTAATCTCAAATGTCTGTTTAATTTTGCCTAAAATAAATGTTTTTAAATAAATTGCATCCTAGAACATAATGTTCATTCAGTTAAATGCTCAGTGGAGGGAGGGGAGGGAGGTGTGTAAAGGTCGGGTGAGACCTGCCATGAAGAACAGTTCAGTCACCTCGGTAAGAACTGATGAAGAACTGGTAAGATCTGATAAGAATTAAGTCTACTGGTAAGAATCTGATATCAGATGGTGTAAAATTGCAGACATGTTTTCTGGCCTTTGATTTTGAGTTTGGCCCGATCTGTAATCGGGAGAAAAAATCTATTTTATATGCAGTCATCTAATGCTAGTAATTAGAATTTTTTTATTCCTCATTCCTTTCTTGTCTTTCTGCAGTGCTTCATGTATTTAATGGACTCTTTTTATTGCCTTTTTTTCCCCTTATAATTAACTAATAAATATAATAAGCTTCTAAATGAACCTATTGGTTAGTGAAGGAGTTTTTCCATTGCAAAAATTCTTGTCACGCTATAACTCAAAACCTATCTAACCTCTTCTATTTGCAGAACTGGGGCTTGGACAGTTTATAGGAATGAACGCTGTCAGGCTAGCAAGAAAGGGGTATGTGTAATCTCCTGTGAGTTAAACACAAGCTATTCTTCTTTCCTTGAACTCGTGTATCAATGTTCCCACTAGTATTGGTGTTCTTTTACAGATAATGCAATAGCATTGCAAGCTACATTGTCAGACTGTTTAAATTTATATATTTGAGACCAGTACAAGGGGTCGAGGTGATTGCTCTTGCTTTCCTTAGAGGAAATGGGAGTTCTCCCATTGCTCTGAAAATAACTTGGGAAGCTCTCTTGTTACAAATTCCTAGTCCTTCAATTACCTTTTAAAAATATAATCTCTTTAAAAATAATAATAATAATAAAGCTTGAGAGCTTGTTTGTGAGAATGTCAAGTGCTTCTGATAATTGTGTGATCTTGGCCATTACACTTAACAAAAGTCTCCTGTTTTCAAGCCTGAAAAAGAGCAACATCATCTACAGGATTAGACATATGGTGCTAAATTAATTGTGACCGCAAACTTTTTGGATTTGTGAATGTGTCCTAAAATACCAGATTTGTGCCAATACACTTTCTTCTTTTGTTTGGATATCTTTTTTTCTTTTTTTCTTTTTTGTTTTCTTTTTAAAATTTCTTTGAGCCCTGCTCACACTGCTGACCATGCTCTGACTGCATTACTTCCTGATGTGTCATATTGGATTTTAGTTCCCCTTGTCAGCTGCCCAGCTACTGCACTGCCATATCACCCCAAGCTGTATTAACAGCTAGAAGAAAGATTTCTCCCTTTCTATTTTTTATCATTTATTTTTTATGATGTGGACTGTTTATTTTTTCCTTCCTACCTACTTACTACACTACCACATAAGTAAATAAGGTGCTTAGGTTAGAATACTTCTTAAGTCAAATAAGTTTGTACGGGGTTAATTTGTGTGTTTTCTTTAATGACTTTAATTTACTGAGCATCATCACAGGATGTTTTTAGCTTAACCCATTCCCTTTTATGCAGATTGGCTTGTAAGTGGTTGTCTTTTGTCTCTCCATGTGACAGATTTCTGCTAGATGTATAATTGATCAGGTCATTCAAATTGGCAAAGATACATCCTTCATGTGGCAAAAGGCGTTATATTTTATTTTGGCTTCCCTTATGGAAAGGAGGAGAGGAAAAAGAAAGTTCCCCAAGTCTTTTCACACTTCTAGAGGTAAGCACTGTGTAATCCCAAAGGTGATTGAACTTGCCAAGAAATGGAGCTGGCTCAGAGACTTCATTATGATGATTATTTTTCAATTTGTTGAACTAAGCAGGGTCTCATTCTCTCAGAGCAATTCTGCTTCACAGAGAGAGTCCCTTCTGCAATGGGAGAGTGTGCCACTGCCTGAGAATTCTCCAGTGAAACATCTAGAGCCCCAATTTTCCTTATATCCTGTTGGTTGCTGCAGATTGTCACCCTTTGGACGCTCTCAGATATGTTAGTAAATGCGGCTGAGCTATCAGCTTTCTTAAGATGACGCTTTGGGCTTTTGTTGCTGCTTTTAAAAACAGAGGATGCAAAAGTCACTCTTAAAAAATACAAGTTAAAAAAAAAAAATCAGACTAACTAGCCATACAGTCCAAAATGCAACCAAAAATGCCTGCAAGCTGGTGTTCTGTAAGCTTCAGCTAAAAGAACAAAGAAGTAAGCTTGAGTACATAATTAACCTGCATTTTTTTCCCGTTTTAAGACAAATGTGCTTATGAGAGACTGGGACATAAGTTGCATTGTCAGCTAGTGAAAATACATAGTGCTGCTCATCAATAGGATAGAGGAAAGGATCTCCTTTTGACCAATTATTTCAGATTGGAAGGGAACATTTTGTTCCAAGTAAAGCCTGACATTTGGAATATGTGTGGCATTCTTGAGACGCTTCAATATTCAGTGTCAGTGCAGAGATTAAAGAAAATGCCCATTTATTTATTTATCAGATCAAAACACTGCCTGGAACTTACAACATTCTTTCAGTGAGTTTCATAGGCTGCATAATATTTGTGTGAGGTGGAGAAAAGGTTTTTGAACATGTGAATATGCAATTTACCTTCTGTGTTCAAGAAATATCTTGAGAGTCCAATTTATACATAGTTTGGGCTACAAAACTGCACGTTTATTCTCCCACAGTGAATTCTGGAATGGATTAAACTATAAGGCTCGTATGAATGGCAGAATCAGTGTTCGAGTTTTTGCCTTTTTTTTTTTTTTTCCACATTTTCCACTATTTAGTTCAGTAAAGCTTTATGCCTTGTAATAAAGAATAGGAAAAAGGAGGAGCAGAATAGGACGGAAGTATAGCAGAAAGATGAGGTGGAAAAAAATATCATACTGTGCATCTTAGTAACTTTGTGATTTTGGTTATGAAACTTAACTGAGTTAATAACATCTCTCTCTGCCATATCAGCTTTTATGGCTATCTCAGGATTGCACAAGGGCCACCAAGAAGCAGATTTGACATATTTGCTGTCCAGAAGAACAGGTAGAGCTATCTGAGATAATCACTTTATTAATCTCCTTATGATAAAAAAAGCTTTCCCAAAACAAGAGTCTTGGAATAGACCCTTCAGGTTTTTCATGACTGCAGTTACCTTTGCAGTTTCATCCTAACACAAGGCTTTTCTGACTAAAAAGATATCTGGAAAATCCATTCACCTGAGTCTTCTTGGGGATCTACCACATATAGCATTTAAATAGTTGCAAGTTTTATTTCTTCTATTTTTGAAAATATTCTGTGAGCATTTGTTCAGTTAAAAAAAAAAAAAAAAAGAAAAAAGAGAGAGAGAGAGATGCTTTCTGAAGCTTATGTACTAAACCTAAAATGTCTCCTGTAATACTTTGTTAAATCTGAATTAGGAACACAAAACCTAAAATGTTTCCTGTAATATATATTTTTTTAGATCTGAATTGGGGGAAAAAAAAAAAAAAAAAAAAAAAAAAAAAGTTTTTAAAATACTATTAATTTGATAAAAGAAAACACAAAGTTGACCTGTTAAAATTGGAATATTTTTAGCTTGTTTCACTAAAAAAAAAAAAAAAGTTCTTTAGGAATGAGCAGCTGGTTCACTTTTGAAAATGTTATTATGTAGTTTAAATATGTTGTTTTTTTTAAAAAAGGATCTTTATTTCAATGTTTTCAAATAGTATTTTTTTTTCATAGTGGAATAGAGCTACCATTATGGCAAAATAAAATCTCCTTCAGTTTTAATAATGCAGGATTATGTACCAGTGGACAAGTTCCCTGTGTTTTTACAACCATAATGGATTAGGATACTATGAAGAAGCCAGAATAGATCTGAATTTCTGAGACACTGCAAGCCTGGAAAAAAAAATAATGATAATAATAATACATGATCATAGGTGTAATTTGTGGCAGATTAACTTGGGATGCAAAACCAGCAACCACATTGTGGAAAGAAAAAATAAGGTAAGAGGGTTTTTATGAGGTGAGAGTTAATGAGAAATTTCACATGAGAATGAAAATTCTGTTTGGGATTTTGTCTCTTTGGGTTTATCCATGCTCTCTTCCCAAGTGAAGCAATATTTATGTAGTCTTAACTGCTGATCAGACATACTGCTTCTGAGAAGCAGAAACCTAAATAATTAGCGCCTCATGCTGTTTTCAGATTATCAATAGCAGTCTAACGATCAGAGGTTTTATTCTTGTCTTTTCAAGTTGTATGTCTGTTTTCTCATTGTTAAGGACATTACATCTGTCCTTCAAGGTATTTAAGGATTGTTAGCATTCACTGTGTTTTATTACTACCTGTGGATTGCCATAATATTTAATGTACACTGTAAAAAAAAAAATTAGTCAAGCCTGTGATCTGGTGTCATCAAAATTGAATGTTGTCATAACATCACAATAGACTGAGGTATAAAACTGAGATACTATAATGTTGTGGAAGATTTGATTATTTAAAAGGCTTTGGAAAACATAGGTATTTTATAAGAACTGAATGTTATTAAAAAGTCAGAAATGTGTGACAAGAGACCAAAGTAAGCAAGATAAATTGCCTGTTGGCACTATAATAAATAAACCAATAAGGCCACTAAAGCCACATGAATTGTATAGCCAAAATTAATTGAATTTTGAATGAAATTTAGGAAACATGGATTATTTTCTCAGGACCACAGATTTAGTCTGTCACTGACCTCCCTGGTTAAGAGGTTGAATGACAAAGGGGAAAAAAATCCCACACAACATTCTAAACAATATTTGACTCTGATCCAATGTGTTGCTGCATATTAAGGTATTAAGGTTGAGCTTACAGTATTAAAACCAGCAACAATGCAGACTGCATACAGAGGCAGTTTAACTAGTTAGAAATAATAACATTGCTTGTAAAAAGCATTCTCCACTTAAAAAAGCAAGAGAAGATTATCACTATTATGACTTTGGCAGTCTTATTTTAAGGTATGTGTGGAGGGATTGTCCTGATTCTTGGTGTGTTCATAAGCAGACCTTATGGTCACAAACAGTACTGGAAAGCAATGAGAAAGGAAAATTAACAGGCAAAACCTGTATTAGCAGAGACCACAGAAGACACCCATGATGTTTAACTGTTCTGAAAAGAAGATACATTTTGAGCATTTTTCAACTTATAATTGATTGAGAAAATGCTGCTGAGCAGTATCTATCACATATATAAATACTACTATGCCTTCATATTATTGAGAGGTTTTATTTTTCAGAAACAAACAGTGGACAAACTGTGGGCAAACTACATCTTTACAGTGTCTAAAGTGACATTTTCACAGTGATCCATTCATATGAGAGTTTGAAAGCCAGTATCAATTGCTGTGCACGTTGCTTGGTGTGCTATGCGAATAGTAATGCACGAATGAGCATACCAAATGCTTTTGGTACAGACACCGATGCCTCCCAGTGCAGTTCCTGAGTTAGGAGGGAAATTTGAGGTGGTTAAACAGGGAGGTGCTTCACACACTGCAATTTCTAGACAGGAATAGAGATTACCAGAGCTAGCGATGTTTGTAGAAATGTCAAGTCATTCCAGACCAGGATTTAAAGCACAGTGCAAGTAACTGCAGGCAGATGTTGAAAGCATTCCAGACACTGGCTTCCTCTGAGTTATAAAGAAGAAAACATTTTAAATTTTCTTTTTCTCAGTCCAGTGTAAACCCTGGAAAACAGTACCTTTAGATACATTCCTCCAGAGTTAGGTAAAACAGAAATACATTCTGACTCCCCATATTTAATTAAAAGGCAAAAAGATAGAAAGAGAGAGAGGGTTTAATTGTATCTGTGGTATCAAAAAAAAAAAAAAAAAAAAAAAAAGCATTGCCTTTGTATTATAAATGCAACTTTTGAAAGCTGGAGTGGTTACTTGTACACGGGACATTCTAGTTTCTATGCATTTGACTAATGCTTATTTTTATCATAAATGCTTAAATGTTATAAAATTGTTTTTATTTTTCAGTCTTTTAGTTATTTTAGAAACATTATGGGAAAGTGTGAGGTATACAAACTAATTATATTTCAATATTCAGACAAGAAATACTGGCAGACACCTTTCTTTCTTAAAACCTAAAACCCAGTCGTCTACCTAGGAATCAAAAATTGCACATTGATGTTTCCAAGGGTAAGCAAGCCTACCAAGGAAAGCTGGAAAAAAATATTATGGTTGGCCCTGACAACCATGCTGTCTTCCAGGAATGATAAATTAGTTTGTATTCTACAGCTCCATGTGTTCTTGTAGATGTGCTTTTTTCCACACTGTATGCAACAGCATCACATGGGTTGAGCGTTGCCTGAACCTGCTCCAATATTACATGCCTGGAAAATAGTCCTTGTGGCCACTCGCCAGGAGAACATAATTTTAAGTGTAAACTAATGAAGAGTTTGTACTCCTTTAGGTGAAAACGTACAAGGAAACAAGATGTGTATGTCCTAAGAGCTGTGGAGACATAGGGAAAGTTCAAGGTTTTTGAAGTTGTGTAAACTCCTTGAACAGCTGTGCTCTGCTTTTTCTGATGCAAGATACCAGAGGCAATTAACCCAGTGCTTAGATGACCTGTGCAGGTTGACTACAACTCGATGTAGCCACTTCTGAAAGTATTTTTATAATATATTTTTAGTATTTGGCTTGAAATCCTAGGAGCTTTTTTTTTTTTTTTTCCTTCTTTCTTTTCTGCAGTTTGACTAATTTTTTTCAATTTTTAACACCTCTTTTTAGGTAGGGCAATGTTGTTACAACCTCGTGGTTTATCTTTTTTTTTTTTTTACCCATCTTTTGGATATTAGCTTTATGATGTTGTAGCTTGTCAAAACAAAGCATAACAAATATATGCTAGGAAAACTTTGACTATCTAAAGCAGGAAAAGATAAGTGACATACTTTAGTTTTGTAAACGTAATTTCTGAGCAAAATTACCCTGTGGTGTTCTGGGATTTTCTAAATATTAGCTTTTCAAAGCTGATTTGTTACGGCAAGTGCGTGTTGACTTTCCAGTAGCGCTCCTGTATTGCATGTTTCCCAGTTTCTTTACACTTGTTGGTGTGGTAGGATAAAGTCAAAAAAATGCTTCTGCCTCTTTTTGTATGTCTTTGTGTCATTGGCTTGCACACCATTCATGTATTATCGTATGTACCTGCATATCTAGATGTAGACATAAATAACAGTTTATATATATATATAGACTCTGTCTTTTTGATATCATTCCACCGCTGTGGAATTATTCCCTTAAACTAAAAGTCAGTTTTAAGATTTAAGGCATTAGACACCCTCTGCATTGGAGTCAAAATTAGTCAAAATAGGAGGTTTCCAAATTCCAGGAGGGCGCACCATGGAGGAGATTAACCCAAGGCTGCTGGCACCACAAGGCCACCTGCTGGACATCACTGTCCCAATAGGGGGTTCATCAGACCCAAATATGCAGTCCTTGAAGCAGGGCCTCAATGCATGTAGCCGGTGTTCAGGAGGAAGACAGAAGTTTTCGCAACGAGAGCCCACCCCTCCCCTCTTCTTCCTTTTTCCACCTTTTATTGCTGAGTGTGACATCATTCAAGGTGTGACATCATTCAAGGTGACATGCTTAGTGGATGAGGGAAAGGCTGTGGACGTGGTCTACCTTGACTTCAGTAAGGCATTTGACACCGTCCCCCACAGCATTCTCCTCAGGAAACTGGCTGCTCATGGCTTGGACTGGCGTACACTTTGTTGGGTGAAGAGCTGGCTGGATGGCCGGGCCCAGAGAGTTGTGGTGAATGGAGTCAAATCCAGTTGGAGGCCGGTCACTAGTGGAGTCCCCCAGGGCTCGGTACTGGGGCCGGTCCTCTTTAACATCTTCATCGATGATCTGGACGAGGGGAACGAGTGCACCCTCAGTAAGTTTGCAGACGACACCAAGTTAGGTGCGTGTGTCGATCTGCTCGAGGGTAGGAAGGCTCTGCAGGAGGATCTGGAGAGGCTGGACCGATGGGCCGAGGCCAACGGTATGAAGTTCAACAAGGTCAAGTGCCGGGTCCTGCACCTGGGGCACAACAACCCCAAACAGAGCTACAGGCTGGGAGATGTGTGGTTAGAAAGCTGCCTGGCAGAGAAGGACCTGGGAGTATTGGTTGACAGTCGGCTGAATATGAGCCAGCAGTGTGCTCAGGCGGCCAAGAAGGCCAGCAGCATCCTGGCTTGCATAAGAAACAGCGTGGCCAGCAGGTCCAGGGAAGTGATTGTCCCCCTGTACTCAGCTCTGGTGAGGCCGCACCTCGAGTACTGCGTTCAGTTTTGGGCCCCTCGCTACAAGAAGGACATGGAGGTGCTCGAGCGAGTCCAGAGAAGGGCAACGAAGCTGGTGAAGGGTCTGGAGAACAAGGCTTACGAGGAGCGGCTGAGGGAGCTGGGACTGTTTAGCCTGGAGGAGAGGAGGCTCAGGGGTGACCTTATTGCACTCTACAGGTACCTGAAGGGAGGCTGTAGCAAGGTGGGGGTCAGTCTATTCTCCCACGTGCCTGGTGACAGGACGAGGGGGAATGGGCTAAAGTTGCGCCAGGGGAGGTTTAGGTTGGATATTAGGAAGAACTTCTTTACTGAACGGGTTGTTAGTCACTGGAATAGGCTGCCCAGGGAAGTGGTGGAGTTCCCATCCCTGGAGGTCTTTAAAAGACGTTTAGATGTAGAGCTTAGGGATATGGTTTAGTGGAGGACTTGTTAGTGTTAGGTCAGAGGTTGGACTCGGTGACCTTGGAAGTCTCTTCCAACCTAGACTATTCTGTGATTCTGTGATCATATGGTATGGAATATCCCTTGGGTTGGTTTAGGTCAGCTGCCCTGCTGATGTTTCTTTCTCGCTTTTTGCCCACCCCCTAGGAGGGTCAGAGAGAGTCCTGATGCTGTGCCAGCACTGCTCAGCAGCAGACTCAACACCGGTGTGATACCACTGCTGTTCTAGCTACAAGTTCAGAGCACAGCACTGGATGGGCTGCTGCAGGGAAAGGTAACATTCCAGCCAGACCCAGTACACCAAGGCAGCCCAAAAATCCCAGCCCTCACTGGCCTTGTTGACTGTGAAATACCTTATATTTTAGGATGGCTTGCATGCACTGACGGGATGGCTGCATCCCAGCCTGAACTTAAATGAGCTTCCGTTTGATGTTTCAGCCCTGGATTCCTCCTGACACTTTCAGCTCCCCTCTTCCTCACCACAGCCACCCCTGGGCAAGCACCAGAATCATGCTTACATAGTCATATCTGCATTAATTAATCTTGTCTCTAGAGTAGTTTATACAAGACTTTCTTTTCTCCACTTGAAAAGAAATCCTGCATTGAACCTCTGTTGATATGGCTTAATTTTTTATTATTATTATTATTTTTTCCTCCACAAGCTTTAATTACTTCCTGTGGAGCGTCTGTCTCTGCTGAGAGAGAAATGAGGCTTCCAAATGCTGCTGCTTATAGGATGTGTTTGAAGTATAAGTATTCAAACCTCATGAAAGACAGACCAGATACTTGTGAATCAGTCCCAGCTCCCCTTTAAAGGCTGTCTGGAACTCCTTTCTTTATGTGGCTGCCACCATGGTCCTCAGCAGTTTGTCTGGTGAGGAGATGCTGGCTGAGGCCAAGCCAAATATACTCTTGATTTCCTCAGTGCTCTCCTAGGACCAGTCTGTGGCTGTGGTAGATTAAATGCATATGGAAAAGCAAATAGCTGCTCCACAGGCTTGGCAGGCTCCACTACCCAAAGTCCGCCACCCACAGTATTCTCCATTACCAATATTCAGTTAATATTTTCATCCTCTTGTGTATTGCTGAAGACTTGTGTGCTATTTGTTAGAAATCTCAAAAAAAAGGGGGACAAAACACCTCATCCAAATTTTGCATTATGTCAGGGTAAGGCCACACATCCAAGCAAACCGTAAAGCTTCCAGGTTCACCTCCACCACTGATGGGTATATTGATTCCCAAATGAGCCACTGCCTCTCGCTGCCATGGCTAGCTGCCTCAGGTCCTGGGCACTCCAGGGCATAATCAGGATCCTGTGTGAGGGATTTTCTTGATGGTTGGAAGAAACATGTCAAACGGCAGTGAAAAGACAGGCCTTAGAAGGTTCTTGTGGTAAACGTCCTCCCACAAACTTCTTTCCTCATCAACTATATTTAAGATTAATAGATTTTCTTCTGAGTCTTTGCCAGTGTGGCCAGGGACCTTCCTGACTTCTGCTGCGCGTTAAATACTCTTTAGTCAGAGTCACTCTTTGGCTCTGGTGGAGAAAATGGAGACATGAGCTGCAGGCCAGCTTCTGGGAAGTGTGGGGCACAGTATGTCTACACGAGGCCTGCCAAGGCTTTTCTTGGGCCAGGCCAGGTTATGACAGCTTTATCAGTTGCCTTTGGAAACTGCTGCTGGAGCTGGTGTCTGGACAGTCTGGCTGGGCAAACAAGCACAACCACAGCGATTGGTGCGAGATGGTTTGGTTTGGGGACAAAAATGAAGGGTTTTCACATCAGCAGCCTCTTATTGTGATTAAAAGGGAAAAGCAGAGGAAAGACTTGCAACTGAGGACAGTACAGGGAAAGGGAGGAGAGAAAGCTACCCAATTCTGTTGTTCAGTCACTATTTCTACTTTGTGTCAGTATTTTTAGCAACTGACAGAGAAGAAATGAGCCACGTTTCTTGTCTGCGTGTATGTGCACAGTACATTTCGGTTCGACCTTCTGTGACACAGGGCATGCCCTTTTGGCTTCCCAAGTATTCGCTGCCTGACTTCATATCTAATGACGCGTGTGCGTGGGGCTCATGATAGTATATGGAGAAAGCCATCCTTCTCCAGTCTATACATTTCACAGTCATGGAACTTGCTACTTGCTAACAGCAAGGAGTTCCTTGGTCAGAGGGATATATTTATGTCTGTGCGTGGGAATACATTTTTTGTGACCTATCAAAGGACTATTATGCATTCAAGTGAAATTATATTGTTTTATTATAGCCTTTCTTGACAAAATACAATGCATATGTCAAGCTGACAGTGATTCTCTCTATAGTTGTCCCATAGATATCCTTAATTACTTGCTAGGTAACATAGGCATTTATCCCCCTAGCATAGGCAGACATTATCCCCTCCCTATAATAATTAGCATAACATATTTTTAATTTTGTTTGGGAACAAAATTAAATTAATTTAATTGTAACCTAGGGAAGCTAGGTTATTCTTATCACCCTCTGAAATGAGGAAAAATATCTAAGTTCATAAAGAGTAATACAATTTTCTATCTTGATATGAAGGCAACACTCACTTTGGAAAATCCAATACAAACCTTTTGCATCTTAAGATTATGACAAGAGTTAGGTTATCAACAAATACATTAAATTCCTCTTGTCTTTAATTGTGCAAATACTTATGTATATGCCTGTAATTTCAAAGAAACAAACAACAACAATAAAAAATAATAATAATAATAATAAAAAGCACTCCTGGAAGATCTGAGAATAGCACTGCAAGTAAGCAGATGAATTAGGACTAAGAGCTGTGGTCTTCATCACTTCCAGATTAATGCTGCTATGAATCTTGTAAAATAATATTGTCCACCCAGATTTTTACTGGAATCTACAAGACTACATATCCTTATGGATCTCAATTTTTATGATATATAATTTATATTAGCTTTGCTTTGGGGATCTAAAACAAGTAGGAGAAAATAGGAATATTTTTTATTTCCTCCAGCTTTTTCTGTGAATAATAAATGTGAATTTGCAAGAAAATGATAAAGAATGTAAAGTTCTTGCTAAACCAAAATGGTATTTTGCCACAGTTTGATGTCTTATGATGCTGGGTATATATGTGATGTATGCTGTTAGTCTAAAAAGGATAAGACACTCTTAGGTAGAAAGCAAAACAAATTGCAACATGCTAGAAAGCTAAGGGTGGTTTTGTCAAAACAAGCACCATATTTTGAAGGGTTTTCTTAAAAGTGAAATCAATACATTTCACAATATAAGGAAAGACAGCTCTAATGATATGCAGGAGGTGGTCTCTCTCTATGCCTGTATTTTCAGATGTGTATATGCTAATAATATTTTTTTTTATTAAACAAATTGTTAGCATCACATATCACAACCTATGTTGTGATAATACAATAGGGTGCAGTAAACAAGTGGCTGCATTCCTCAGGTGTCCATTCTTCCCACTGTCTGCTGATTCTCCCAAATTCAAGATCATTTTCTTTGTTGAAACCCAGCTTGGCTTTCAGTGACTGACTTTGACGTTTGCCAGAACCATCTTCTGAAGAAGATCATTTTGTGAGCATTTTCTCCTCACAGACCTCCTTAACTAGGGTCCTTCTTTCTCATTCACACAGAGATACCACTCAAAGGACAAGATTATACAGCAAGCCTTGAGGTGCAAAAAGGTTCGGAAAGTAGGATGAAAATTTGAATAGCATGATTAATGCATTATTCATTCTTCAAACACAAACAGAACATCATCATTTAAAGCCACCATAAAAAGGGTTAATATTTTTTTAGAAATATGATTTCTCTCAGTCACACAGAAAACTTCCTCATTTTCTAAAAGACCTGGAAGAAATAAGGAAGGAGAAAAAATATCAGGGATGCTGCACCACATGTGGTAGATTGTGCAAACCTTTTAAAGTATGTTCAAGTATCGATGAATATTTAATGAAATATTGAATGAACAGAAAAACCTTTCCCTCTGTATTTGTAGAGCAGAGACCTATACCAGTTTTTTAGAAAACACAGTACTGTGAGTCAAAGTTTAGCTGTGTTCGTTAGCTGTTTTATTTGTTTGTTTGTTTACACTAAGCATTTAAAGTAACTGATGGCTGCAGAAGTCTTCTTAGCCTTTACATTTCCCTGTGCAGATAGATCAGAAGTACAGTTAAGTATAAAAAGTATAAAATACATTAATATCCTTAGATTAAAAAAATAATAATAATAATTTAAAAATTGCAAAGCAATTTTGTTCCTAATGAGAAAAAAAGCAGGCTATAGTAAGAGATATTCTGTTATTACTGCATCTCTAGTATGCAAAGTTTTGAGTTGTTGTATGGTTGTCCACACTGTCCTAGATAAAACTGTTCATAGGTTAAGCTGCAATGACACAGCAGGGACAGAGGGCTGGCTGCTGGATTTGAAGAAATGTCCCATGCCTCTGAGGAGGGATTTTCCATAATCCTTGATGCAGCCTTAAGCCTATTTTCCTGCCTTCAATTTATTATCAAAATGAAGAGATTATAAAGTACTTATGTGTTTAATAATTTTGTGGTAACGTATTAAAGTGGAAACACAAAGTTTCGTTTAGTTCATAAGCAAAAATAAGTCAAAAATATTGATTAATAAATTTTATTGTTCTTCATAAATACTGCATTTAGAAGAAAATAATGAATTTATGTAGATGAATATACAGCCAGCACTTCGGGGTGCGGGATAGCCCTAACTATTAAAGCAGTGGAAGCGTTCTTGGTGCTTTCTCTGTTGAGCCAAGTTGTTTTGTTCTCCGAGTTGATGTTTTAGCTGTCATTGGTAGCACATGCCCTAGAAAACTTTAGTTAAAGTTAACTTCATTAATGCTGCAAGGTTTCTAGGTCAGATATCAGTGAGTGTTTTTTGCATCTCGTTATATCTCAACTTATCTGTGAACAGAGCTTTTACTGCTGCCACTAGTAACCTGACCTTCTTTCATATGACGCAACCACAAGCTGAACTGTGCAATGAAAATTGACTTTTGTTTTGTCCCTGATCTGAAGTGATATCACGTTTCCGTTGTTTCTGGGAAATCTCAAACCCAAGCAAAGCTCCAACAGGCTCTGTGGTTTTGATGCAAGTCTGAATATGTAGTCTGCAAATCTTAGACTGCTCTGCTAGGAAAACCTTGACAACCATCTGCTTCATTTTAGCTACCAAAATCTTGGATTAATTTTTGTCACTAGCCTAGCTTCATTGCTTTATACAGAGGGAAGACAGGAGTGTTGAGATTAAAGATGAGAGTCAAAGACGACAGCTAGGACAGAGCTCAGGAAAAAGCAGTGTTGCCACTCGTCTGTGCCTCTTACTAGAGCTGTAAACAAGTTAATTTAAACCACCTTGTTATAAAGCAAGTAATATTAAGCTTTTTCAAGACAACAGCTCATGGAGCTTTAGAGAAAAAAAAAATGTAATTATAAAATATTATAATGTGGGTGGGTTTTTTATTATTATTATTTATTAAAAATAAATTTATCTGGCATTATCTTACTATAGACTGAAAAGAAATATCCTTTATAAGAGCCCAGTATATTTCTGTGGTTCTTTCAGCTACCAAGACACTGAATTTATATAGGCAACTTTCTTTTACCACTTTAAAGTGTGGGTATAACATCTGTTTAATATGAATATGGGTAAGTGAATCACCGATATTCTCACACTGAAAGCCCATGTCAGGCTCAGTAGCAAACTGTCCAGTTATGAATGATAGCACAGAAAGAAGTGGCAGGAGTATTGTTATCTAAACCCTAAACAGCACAGGGATCTTCATCTCAGCTGTTTCTGTTTATTACTTTGGCTGTATCACTCATCTAATCCCATTGCTGTCCTTCTCTTTAATAAAGCATATCACACAGCTATAATTTTAAACAATTACATGGGCCACATATTTATAGGAACATAACATGGCAGGAGCCTGCAATGTTTCGTAACAGCCTTTCAAAATGATTGCCTGGTGAAGTGCTGACCACAGCACAGTGGATGTAGTTTCTATCACATGCAGATGGCTCTCTTTGTGTGGCTTTCTTAGATGTAACAGCAATCTATGTCAAGGTGACACTGAACCAAATTACAGCATGAATTAGAAAAAAAAAATTAAAAAAAAAAATCTTACTGGTGTGTTTATTAGACTGTTTTATTTGGGATGCTTGTTGGTTTTGGTTTGATGTATGTCCCTCAGTAAAATTCAACTTTTCTTTTCTTTCCTCAAGGTGTTTCAGATCTAAAATTAATATTGCCAGAGATTATTAAATTATTTGGGCTCATCTAATGTTTCCGTCTGTTCATAGAAAGTTCAACCACATGCTTTTCTTCTTGATGATTGACATTATAGGGTTTATTTTGAAAATTTTCTATTTGCAAGAGTCATGTTAAAAACCTAGGATGTCTGAAAATCAAATATTATAAAAACTGCATCGAAAGATGACGAGTGTAGCTGTAACTTCTCTTACATATCCCCGCCTGCATGCAAACTGATTTCTGAACATTGTTAAGGCTTTTTTTCCTCAGGACCTATGGGGAATTCAGAACCCAAATTCCACAAAAGTTCAGAGGAAAATACCAGCTGAGGCAGCTTGCTCTAAGTTTAGATAGTGGCAGTGGGGAGACAGAAGGGCAATTCACAAGTCTGCCAAGAAGGAACAGAGCTTATGGGTACTTTGAGCCACTTGAACTCGATCAGTCCTGAGCTTATCCCTGAACTTAACTTTGCTGACTCAAAGACTCCATTGTGCTCAGTCTTTTCTTTCAGCACTCTCTGCAGCACATTTAACCCCAACCCCCCATCCTCCAGTACTGTCCACAAGTGCACATCCATTGCCAAGCCTTCTGACGAAATCCTTGCAATTAAGCTTTTTGGCCATCTCACTGCGCCTGAACAAAAGGAATTGTCCTTGGACTTGTACAAAAGCTTTTGAGGGTCACTTTTTAGCATTTGGGATCTGTAGCCTGCCATAAAACTGCTGGAGATGATGCAAGCTCTCCTGTTTAAAACACATGCTTCCTCATTGGAGAAAAAATAAATAAATAAATAAAAATATTCGTTTCTATGTAAAGAATACAGATGAGAGTAGATAGTGCTGGAGACTTGGATTGATTTTTAACTTAAATGAAAACTCCAAAAAATATAGGTACCTGCAATAAGGAGTCTTCTGAGACATATTGTAGGCCAGTCTTAGTGGGGACCATGGTAATAAATGCTGAGTTTTCTCCTTATCTATTGTGGAAAAAGTAATGATTTTTCTTTCATCACAAGACAAGGATGTAAATTTATGCCACAAATCAAGTTACTGAAGTGTCCTACTTAACAGTGTTCAGGCTTGAAAAACAGCTAAGTTCAGTGGAGTCCTTCTTCCTTAAAACATTGGAATTGCCATTTGATTCACTTCTTAGCTAGCAACACCATTCTGCTTGGACCGTCATTCCAGCCCTCAGGGATATATACCCTCTAATTTCTTTGTGAGGAGATTTAACCAGGGATTTCCTGTTGTGGAGATCTGTAGAAGAAAAAGCCAACATGACAGTTCCCAATTTCTTTTCTCAGTTACTCATTATTCAAAGACATCAAGGAAATCTGTATTCCCTCTGTATTGTGAATCTCACAGCCTTAATGAACTTCTTCTATCATTTTATATCAATCTATCAATCATATCAATATTTCTACCAGCGACTCATGTAGCCATTACATAATAATTTTGCACAAGTGCTAAGATTCAAATATTCTTTTGTTTCCTAGATGTCGTTTGTCATGTAGATTGAATTAGCATGTACTGCCCAAAGGGTCCATCCCAAAGCATGTTCGTCCTAATTTTCCCTTTAGCCTCCTCTAAACCTATTATGAATATCCTTTTTCTTCCCAGCCTCTTAGACTTTGTGCCAGGCATCACTGGTTATACATATCACTGGTCTTTGTACTCCTTAGCATCTTCGCTTAGTATAAATGTAAAGCTTTCTTCTTTATGAAGCCAATTCAAGAATAAAAATACAGGTGAAGCAGTGCAACTGGTATTTCTTTTTAGAGGATTAAAATAATCAGTATATGTATGGACTTGTCACATCTTTTCCATTTCCATTTAGCAGTCATTTTGCTAACCCAGTCCATTCTCATGAACCATTATATTTAGAAGGTCTCTGCTACATGACTACGCTTTGTTTTACTGTCTGCAGCTTGTACGTAATGTGACTTGATGGCCTGCTGATTCATCTTAAAGCTCACATGAATGCAATATTGCATGTGAGTAGCTCTGTGATGGCCAGTGGGAAAAATGTGAACCAGAAACATTGAGCAATATCTAAATACTACAAATAAATAAAGAATGTACAAGTAGGTAACAAAATACCTAGTTTGTGGTCTTGAGTTGAAAGCAAACACAACTTAATAGTGCTGTAATTAGTGTTGGTGAATTAAATGGCTAAATAAGAGACATTAAATATATTTATTCCAAGGACTTTTTTGTTTCCACAATTCTAGAAAGCTATTCTGTTTGTTATGCTATTTTATTGGGTAGTGTCTTTTGAGTTAAATTCTGCATAGCTGTGTGTTTAAATATATTGGTAAAAATATGCAGCAATGCAGTCTTCTACGACTTCCTAAATTAAATGTTGTAGTCTCGTATCATTTCTGTTGAACCTTATTATTTGTCTCAGTATCAGTCCAGAAAGTTCTCACAGAGTCAATTCCAGAAAATCTCTATATTATAGCTATCTGCGGTTTTAGTCATTACTGAGATCTTCATTTAGAGATTAAATATGTGAAAAGGTTTTATGGAGCTATAGAGAAAATCATCATTTTCTGAATCAAGGTTTCTCTTTTCTGGTTCTCGTGGTTCCATTTGAATATATACATATTTTTCTCCAGAGTTCTCTTATCTCTTAAATTTTGTTCATGAAAATCATCAAGATAATGCCTTATGAAATCCAATGATCTTCTTCCACAAGTTGGACTTCCTTACTCAGTCAGTGGCCTCTATTCAGAGGCCATTGTTCCTTTTGAATAACTGTACTTTCAGAGATTGTGTCCTAAGCATGTTGATATCAGGGTTTTGTGTGTTGTGCAAGAATTAAGTGATGATGATCAGTTACAACTGGAACATCAACAGCCTCTAAAATGTGAACTTGGTCAGACTACTTGGCTCAACATGAGTGTTGACACAAAGAATAAAACAAAATATCCTGCAAGAAAATAGAGAAAAATAGAGAAAAAACTGAAATTTCTGGAAATGTGGCAGACTGACTGAACAGTTTTGAGACATCCTTTTAAGTTCTGTGTGGGCCAATGAGAAAGGATACTATCAGAAATTGGCTTTATTTTTGATTTCTGATTCAAAGATCCCTGAAGTAATTCTCAGCTCAACTGTTTCCAGGAAGAAGAGGAAAATTATGAAATACAGTCAGAGAATTCTGAACACCACATGGAAAGAAGGTGATGAAAATGTAATAAAAGGCAGAGATTGGGAGCCAGGACAAAATTTTGTCAGACACTACTGCAGGACCAGAACAACCCCCTGATAAAATAATTAGAGGTTGGCTGGTTGGTCATGTTCAGATGGAAGGTGTAGAAAGCAGATTATCTTCTCACATCCATGAGATGACAGAGAATCAAAACCATTTCAGTGTAAGAAATTCAAGTACATAACAAAAAGTATATTGTGCTGTCACATTTGTCACAGCACATACAAAGCAGAACAGTGGTCAGCCTCTGTAGGAAAGCACACGCTGCTTTTTAAGTGCCAGAAGAGCATTCAGTGCATTGGCAGATAAGGTCACAAGAGCACAGTTAGCATAGGAAGGATGACAGGATCCCAAGTCAGGCAAGATTTTTCTGCACTCGTGTTTAAGAAAACATAAAAACAAACAAACAAACAAAAAAAAAAAAAAAACCTCAGCTTTATTAACATAATATCTGGAGCAAGGTAACTTATGAGACAGATCAAACTCAAAATAAAGCAGCTGAAAATAGAAGTACCTGAAAATAACCTTAGCAACAATTGTGAAAATGTCGAGATGAATATGAACATACAGCATCTCTGATGCCTGATAAAACACTGTGGCAGTGGCACAGAATTCTTTGTCTTCCAGTGGTGACTTTTCAATTCTACAAACGCTTTAAAATAGGACAAAGGAGGAGGGGGATATACTGGCTAGGCCAATTTTCTTCTTTTCTTTCTGGGAAGAAAAAGTATGCATTCATCCCTAATGGTGTGTAAAGTTCACGGACAGAGTGCAAAATCAAACAGCTTAATGATTTCTCTGCTTAAATAACTCTGGCTAGATATATTTTTTTCATTTTATTTATTTATTTATTTTGGATATGGCCACTTGATGTGTTGCACATCCCTCTGTCCAAATGAAAAACAGCACAGACACAGGGCAGATTTGAAGCTGATTTAAATTGCCACAGTGCTGTTTTATTCGACTGGATTTTGAACAGGGTCTAGCTATGTATCTAGAACTTAGCACCGCAACATCCTGTTTCCTGTTATCAACACATGAATCTCTATAAATATGAATATTTAATCATGTATTTTTCTAATTATCAGACAGTAGTATTAAGAAGAGAGACAGTGCCATTTTTATTCTTTTCATTTTGATAGCTACCTATTTAAATACAATATAATCTTTAAAAATAATTCAAATTTTATTTAGTAACTATATTTCAAGCTCATATACTTAAGGAATACAAAGCATTTTAGAGATTTAGTTCTCAGAACTTTGTAACAAGCAGTCTCTGCAACTGAGAGAAAAAAGGGGAATATAATTTTCCGTGTTGAAATAAACTCTACACTCCTTCAATTTGCTTAGCCAAAATCTAGATAAAGTGTTATACAGGGCTGAAGGAGGGGGTTGTGCCATTAATGTAACTGCCTCCTGGGTCATCCAAACTTCAAAATGTCATGCAGTTTCCTCCTCCTTCTCAGGGAGGTGCTGGTGCCTCAGAGAAGTATCTGACAAAATTATTTTGCTGTATTGTGTCAGGAGGCAGTTCTGTCCCTTTAATTTAGGCGTGTTACCTTTCATCCCTTTTAAATGCTCAGCAACGCTTACTGTTCTATAAGAACAGGCTCTGCTTTTTGTAACAGGGGTTTATGCATTTCCCACTGTTCTATTTCAGTCCACAGCTGTCCCATAATGACTTCAAAACCAGCAGCTGACTGCATGGTAAGATGTCAGTTGCTGACTAAGAAGGGGGCTACGAGTCTTAGGCAAGCATTTAAGTGACAGGGACAAAGCTATCTTTATGTAATTTTTAGAGCTTGTTATTAGCTGCACATGATTTTTTAAATCTCCAAGAAGATAGGTTCTAAACTGTAGTGAGTGATAACCAGAAGCCTTGGAAAAACATCCCCTTGTGCTCGTTGTTACGAATAATTATACGCTAGCTTATGTCTTCCTTCAAACACGAGTGTGTTTCACAGACATAGGAGCTGGACAGGCACAAGGAGTAGAAATAAGAATAAATAAATAAATAAAATCCCATTTTACTGACTGCAGCTTGGTTTTTTTCTTTCACTGCAGAACAGCCCACACAAAGTAAAAGCGGTGTTTATTTTTTCACATGCAAAAAAAATATCATTTTTTGCCATGAGAAAGTCAATATGCCCTGGAGAGAAACAAAGCTAGCAAAAGTTGTCAGCCTGCCTTCTTTCCCATTTATCATGAAAAAGCCATCGTTAATAATCTGGCTTTGTTGCTTTCCACTCAGAGAACCAAAGCATATATCCTCACGTTCATCTCTGGTAGTGCTGACCCCTTGGTGAACATCACACGGTCAAGGTCCCCTTTGCAACCATGCCTACTTCTGAAAAAAAGTTTGCAGAGAAGACACATGGATTTTGTTGTCAGTACTTTGCTTAAGGGTCATTACATAAGCTGGCACCAACATCTTGGCTTTCTAGTCTCGGAGAATTGTGGTGACCATCTGTAAGATCTGAAATTTGCAGCTGGATTCAATAAGATGCTGTTGGACTAAATCTTGGAAAAAAGTGGCTAAAGCCAAGCTGTCTATCACTGTCAGTTTGGCTGTGCTTTAAACTTAGAAATATAAATTTCCCTGAACAGTTAGGAAACCATAACAGAGTCAAATGTCTCATTAAGCAATGCATGTTTCATCTTAATGAACATATCACATAGGAGATAAAGGATGAAGCATAATTAATTGCACGTCCGATATCACAGAGGTTGTCTGGACCATCCTGGCCCATCTTCCCACTTGAGCTCTGAGAAGAAAGTGGTTGCTTTACATAAAAAGGGCGAGGTCAGCAGGGCTTGTCCAAACCAGATTTGCCAAATAAACTGAATTATGATGGTGGTGTCGTGCAGAGAGCCACTAACTGCAGACTGGCCTTATGTAAGGTCATTAGACATGAGAAAGTTTCTCATTTGTTTTGTGAGGCAGATGGGGGAAGTGCAGTCAAACTCAAATGCAGCAAGTAACTGCCTTCAAATCAGCCAGGCTTAAATCAGTTCTTGACTTTATGAAACAAACAAACAGACTTACCTATAACAAATTTTATAGGTCATCTTGCTCAAAATCAATGAAATATAAGGCTGCCAAATGTCTGCAAGAATGGAGCTGATCATTCAACACTAATGACGCTTTTTTTCTATTGACTTCATGGCCTTGTATTTAGATATCACAGGGTTTTTTTTGCTTTCTGATGGTTAAAGTAGGACCAATCAATTATTACATAAAAACATAATCTAGTAAAGGAAATCAAGGAAAAATAGAAGGATTTACTTAATACAAAAATCAATTCACATTTCAAGTTAAAAACTTTATTTAAAATAAGGTAAAATTGAAGATTAGCAGATGCAAGCGTAAAAGCTAATTTCTTATTGACTCTATTATTTATTTTCAATGGGTATTTATATTATGTAGCATTTTTTAGTGACTTATTGTTATTGAAACTTAATTAGTGAGCTCAGACTATAGTGTAATGCTAAGTACATTAGAGAAATGCAAATTCATATTATACATATTTTCATTGTTAGATTTCTTTATTACTGAAGACTCATCTTAAAACTGTTATAAAATGCTTCTTTTGTTAATGTTGCAAGTTCAAACAATGCCAAAAGTATCATATTTTTTAAAAAATAATAATAGAAATGGTACTCTAGGAGCGACTTCAGCTTGCAGTGACTTCTGCCTTACTGCTGTTGTTCCAAAACGTGCAGCTTGAGGTACAGTTCTGACTTTTTTTATTCTTTCATTTTATAGTAAAGGTCAAGTAAAAAACATTTTAAAAACATTTTGATATGTATATAATCAGCCCACAAATATGTAATCAGTGGATATTGTTTCAAACTGAGCCAAAACCAAACCTGGCATTAAAGACAGTAAAATTTGCAGTACAGCACTCTTAGTCTGACTAATGCAATGAAGAAATGTTTCTGTATTCTCCAGTTTTCGTGTGACAGGCTTCATATCTCTGGAGTTTTGATTCTAACAAGCAGCCAGATGACTCTTCCAAGCCAACCTACGATACGTGCAAGATCTGACAATGTTTAATTTAAGACGTAGTTTTCTGGGGCTTTGATATATTCTCCTAGCTCGCTTCTCTCTGCCCATTTTTTCGTTTCAGACTAGTGTAGCCCCGAGCACCCTTCCAGGCAAAGACGTGACAGGCCAGCAGAAACAGTCTGTGCAGAGCATCTGTTTGGGACCCTTCCTAAACACTGTTCCTGCCGACCTCTGATGGAAATCATCTGCTGGAGAGCGGTGGGCGTGAGTCATGTCACCTCTTGGGGCTTAAATACCAAAAAAGAAAATTGCCTGGGTCTCTCTTGCTTGAGGGTTGCTTTTAGAAAAATAAAATAATAAAAATAACAAAAAGTTAAACATGAACAAAGTAAGCAGTTCTGAAATACCTCAGTATGAAAATGCAGCTTCTACTTCAAGTGTGGAATTTGTATGGACCCACACGATAACACATTTACGTCTGTGAATGAAGACGAGTAAAATAAAAGGGGGGGGCCGCGGGGGAATCTGTGTTTTGGCACAGTATCAAAGCAGGTAGAATGGAGGAGATTATTCACAGTTTACAAGTTAGATCATGGCTTTCAGGTATAGCTGACAGCCAAAAATAGCTTTAATATATCAAAATTTATGGAGAAGGGCAGCTGAATTGTCTGCACAAGTTTGCCCCAGCAGCACAGTTATAAATAAGCATGCCTGGTATGTAAGTAACCCAGAACACCAGTGGCTCAAGGTACCATCAGCAGCACATTACCATGCCAGCTTTATGTCAGAATAACCATGAAAGCTGATGAAGGAAAGATGTACAAAGCCTTGATTAGCATTTCTTCTCCATGCATGACAACATGAAGTTTCACCAGGTACTGGGCTAGGCTTTCTGTCTGTAGCTCAGAGGTAAATATATAGGCAGTGCTTCTGCTACATTAACGGTAGCAAGAAAGCCACAATTACCTTGTGTAGCTCTGCTTATGCATTTAGAAGCAGCATGTGTTAGCTAATAAAATCTGTTTTTCTGGTGGAGAAGGGAAGATCTTTCGGGGGGTCTCAGTATCAATGCTAAGGATGCGTAATGAAAAGTTTGCAGTTCTCAGCAGCTGCTACACAGCTGAGATAAACATTTATGTACAATAAGCCCACTGAAGGCTGAAGCATATGAATACATTTCATTTGTTTCTGTTGCAAGACTTTTCTAAGCAACGTCACCATGTATAAGCATAGTATGTATATTATGTCAGTCTTTCCTGAGGTCCTCCTTACTGACAAGAAAGCAGATGTAGCAGACTAAGGGAACTTCTCTGGTTTACTACCAGGATAAGTATACTGACTCAGTGACTGTCTGAAAGTATTAAACAGAACTTGGAGAAGTTTTTTCCATGGCAATATTTGTGATCTCAAAACATTTTGTGCAGTAACTTTGAAAAATTGTGTTTTTTATATAGGAAATCCCTAAAATATGTCTGGATTTTGAACTAAGATCTTCCATGCTGTAGCACAAAGATGTGCCTCGTAGCCATAAAGTAAGCACAATTTGTATTTTCTGGGTGACACAGCACCAATACACAGCATGTGTTGGAACTGGGACCCTGTCAGATAGATGAAAGCTAAAAACCAGTGTAGCTGAGGAGTGGCTCCAGAAAGGACAGGCTAAAAGTCAGGCTGGAGGAAGAAGAAAATCTGCAGGAGTCCAAAGGCAGGATGCAGATAGAGAGCATCTTCTTTTTCAAAGCACTGAAAGTGTGTTTCCAAAAGAAAGCCTGAAAGAGTAGAAACTGGACTCCCAGACAGTAAAGAGACCCTAAAACAAACATGCGATATTTGGAGTACAGGGATAGCCAGCAGGTTGATGAAAGTGATTATTCCTCTCTGTGTGGCACTTGTGGAGCCACATCTGGAGCAGTGTGTCCTGTTTCAGCCATCCCAGGCCAAGAGGTTTCCTGACAGTCACTAGGGAGTCCAGCAGAGGTCCACCAAGGTGGTTCGGATTGGACCCAGTCGTGTATGGAGGGGCTGGGGACATTGGGCTTGTTCAGCATGGACAGCAGAAGGCAGGGAGGGCAGAGCCAGACCCTTCCCAGACATGCAAAGCCAAAGGGTGAGGCACACTTCTAGTGACAGCAGCTAGGGAAATGTTGCTGGATAGAACTTCAGAGATGAAGTGGTTCAGCGCTATACCAGGTAGCCCAGGTAGCCTGGTCTGTCCATCCTTCAAGGTGTTCGGTGCTGCCTTAGACAAGGTCCTGAGGAACCTGACCTAGCCCTGAAGTCAGCCATGCCTTGAGCACCTGACGGGACTGTACGGCCCCCGAGGAACTCCCAGCCTACCCGATTCTGATCCTGATGCGAGCGGGTAGTGAGCCTTGTTGCTGTGGTCTGCAAGTCGCAGCAGGTGGGGAGAGGTTCGCCTTTGTCCTGGGTTCAGAGAAGAGACATGAGGAGTAAAGCAACAATAACGTGCCAGAGTTGTTGGTAAGTCAGTACCTATCTAATTTTATTCACTTCAATAAATAAAGCACTCATTTTCAGCTCACAAAGCTAAATGCCACCTGGTTCTGTCTATTTAAATTGTTAATTAATTATGTTCAAATGAGGATCAGGCAGCTTTGAAGGGAGAGTCACCAGCTCTCATTTGGCAAAAATGAAGGAAAGAAAATATTTTCAAATTCACACTATTCGAGTAATGTGATTATTTGTATTGCACCTTGCTTGTTTGCTGCTGTTTGCTGGTGGAAAGTTTAAACAGCATATTGCCACTGTTCTGGACACAGTTGCAGATCTAGAAAGTCTCTAGACAATTTTTAATGTGCACAAAGAAAGCTAATCACAAATATATTCAATTATTTCAGTAGGTGTTTAGTCTATTGTTTACCAAATATAGCCAGATCAGAGTATTAGAAATCGTGTGTTTCTAATTTATAGTCCTATAGGTTTTTACCGGAGGGGGGGAAAAAAAAAAAAAAAAAAAAGGAATTTGTGATAAGCATCCTTCATTTTGTTTCTCAGTCAGTCTGTCTGTATTACATATTTTTTCTATTTTCTCCTCAACTATACTTCTTTCTGGAAAGTACTCATGGGACATATGTTTTGAATGCTTTTATTTAACATTACCTGACATGGTCATCTCTAGAGCATACACAGATTTGCAAGTTTATAGACCTGGTGTACGTGTTTTGACAGGCACGTCTATCACTACCAGTCTGTAATTCAGAAAGCTTTTTCAGCTCTTCAGGACCTTACTGACAGCCTGGCTCGGTGTCTTATTCTTTAATTATGTTTTGTTTGAAGGCTGATTTCCTTTCCTATGTTTTGTTTTTCTCATTTTATAAGCCAAACTAGTTCTTCAGCTAAGTTTATTTCCTTTCTCTGTTAATGGAACAGAAATGTTTTTAAACATACATGTTCCTATTTGTAAAATATGTTAGCATTTATTGCCTTCATTTATAGTATTCCATGTTGGGAACTGTTGCCACTTTTTTATCTCCTGCTTAGTCTAAATCTGTATTACTGGCACAAATCACGTCAACATCTTTTGGAGGATCGAGGCAAATATTTTTGGCTGAAGAGTTAGTTTGGAAACACATCCTCTGAGTTTTGAGGATTTTCCATTGAAGACCAACATAAGCAAAAGGACTATTCACTTGCATATATGCTACTCATGTGAGTAAAGGATTTTAAAACGTCCATTTCTCTTAACTAGGTCAGAAATACGTGACCAAGAAGGAACTGCGGATTAGATCCTTGTGCCAAGCACAAAAGTTTCACCACCCTCAGCCTGTAGTTTTAATTACATTTCAATTAACTTTATTAAACTACACGAGGTCTTTGAGGAAAAGATGTTCCTGGCTACCTCTAGGATTGATAAAAGCAAAAAGGTTGATAAAGGGAAGCAGTATTTTAATGAGGTTTAATACATTCAAAATAGTAATTATTTCTATCAACCACAGCTCAGTAAAAAAAAGACTTCATTATCAAACAAAGCTATGATTTTCTGCCTCAGTATCCAACAGTGCTTGAATAAATTAACAGCTTGTACCGAGTGCAGATCGTTTAATTCCAGCTCTTTTGGGGTTTTATAGAAAACTGGCAAATGAAGTAAATATAAAATACTTTTCTGGCAACTGAGCCTTGTTATGAGTAGATACGCATAAACATCCAAGAAGTTTCTCTTGATGGAGTTCCTCCCTCAACATTCCAGCCTTGTGGAAGAGGGTCAGCTCCTATGGAAAATGGGCAAGCATTTCAACCAATAAACCCCATATTTCTCCTCGGTGCGTGGGAAGCCAGACCTGGCAATGGGAAAGACAAGTTTATGCTAACTGAGGTTGCTGGCACCAAAGGCAACATCTCCTGATAGGCAGAAACTGTTCTTCATTGCCAGAGTCCTGCATACACTGCAGCTACCACTAACATGATGTTAAGGGCCACAATTTGCTGCAGACAGCCTTCTAGAAAACAATTCTGTTGGAAGCTGAGGATGCGTGCAGATCCCTTTTAAGAGAAAATCCTGAAGCATAGAGAATCACATCTTTTCTTCTTTCCATCTGTGCTCATTTTTATCCTTTACTTAATTGATATTTTAAGGAAATGCATGAAATTTGATAGATATAAAATGCGCTATTTTAATTGTATTTTACAATAATTCAGCTGAGTAATTCAGCTTTATTCTTGTACTTACCCTGCCACCTGGGACATAATTATTGTTGTTTACAGACTCTAAGTAGTTTGGTGCAGTACGAGCTAATTACATCCTTCTTTTGTTTAAATCCTGCCCTAGAGCTGAGAGGAGTTTTGGCTCCTCGCTCAAGCCTCTAAATCAGGATCTCCTTTAGCCAACTTCACTTATGTATCTGGGATTTCACCAGTGATGAAAAAATCTGCATCTTCTGGTGGTGAAAAAATCCACATGTTCATGACATGCTGGTTGTTTTGTTAAAACGGCAAACAAAGAAATGTGAATGACAGACTATAAAGATATAAAACGGATAACCCAGTCATTGCTCCTGTCATGTGGTAGAGTAGGATATCAGGATTTGTTTGCTTTTGGTCATGAAAATTAATGTTTCATTAATCCTGTGCATTACTTGTGATTAAATCACATCGCAAAGCAGTGATGCATACAAATGCATTTACGGGCCACCCCACACATGCTTTTCCACTCAGAAGAGATTAAGGAGAATGAGACACAGCAAATGCAAATGGGTTTGTCGAGGGCACTTGTGGGACCTGCTCAAGCACCACAGCGAGAGCACAGGTCATCTTTTCCTCCCATTCTGAATGGGAGAGTTCCAGTCTGTGACTGAATGGTTATAGATGAGCAGCAAAATCCAAACAACTTGAAAAGAGAAAGAAATATCTACTTGCCATGAAAGATGGATCTGTGTGTGGACCCTTCTCTGGCCTGCAATGACCCAGCTTTCAGGAAATCTTCCATGGCTTATCTCTAGTCCAAAGCTTTTAGGAAAAAAGGGAATCTGGAAAGGCGATGTTTTTATAGCCAGAATTACAAGCTGACCCAAGGGAGTTTTCTTTCCTGGAATTGGTGAACATGGGCTTAGCTAACTGCATCAGTAAGCATAGTGCTGAATGCTGAATATGTAATAAATAACGTGTAATAAAATCATCTACTTCCCCTGATAATTTGTACCAACCCAAATGAATAATAATACAGGAAAAGAACAATAGCTGGCATATTTATAGGAAATTTTGCTTATGCTACTTCTAACTCTGTTGCATGTGACAGAGAGATAGCGATTTGTGGATTTAAAAAAAAAAAAAAAGTATAAAAACTCATTTCTGTCAAGGTGCACATTGGAAGCTCCAAGCAGATGTTGGCTTTGACCAGCATAAGAAATGGAGCTTGGACCAGCTAATGGTAGATGTCTGCTTCTGGTCCCCACGGAGGTGACTTGGGTTTATTCACTTTGTCACTTAATTGGGCACCTGAATTTTCAGGATTGCAGCAGTGCCCTCTAGTCTGATGGCACATTTAAGTGGAGATCCCCTTTTAGTGGTTAGATGGCATGATTTCACCTATGAAACGTGCATGTTTTTCTGCTTGAATCAATTATTTAAAAGGCCAATTTAGCCTCAGGTGTCGTCTCTCCTGTCTCTGAGGTCCCATGGGATGGGCTGATCCTAGCACTGCCCCCGAGTTTGTTCTGTATGCTACTTTTCAGTTATGGCCATAGGGTACTGATTTGCTGCCAGCAACATTTATCGGCAATAAACTGTTGTGAATCCTATTCCAGAGCCTCTTTGGTAAAGCGGTGTTTCATCTGAGCTCTTCAACATCTTGCAAGACAAGGCTGCTCACTGGAAAGGCAATCCAATATTCGCGTGGGCAATGTTTTGCTCAGGGACTTGTATAGGACAGCAAAATTCTGCGTTGACTCTTTCATAACAGCTGTATTTTATACCAGGGATCCAGTGGCCAAGAAGATGACAGCAGATCAGTAATCTGTTGCTTCGTTGTATGACTGAATTGGTCCTGAAGCTGGGAGCCTCTTGCTGTGTCCCCAAGGTGAGATATTCGCCTGGAAGGCCAGTTTCATCATCCTGAGCTTCTTGGTTTAAATCAGTCAACAAAGCCTCATGCAGGTGGGTGTAAAAGTTCCTGGCAAACAGTTCTGTGCTGGGAGCAATGCCTAAATGGTCCACTGGACACAAGGACAGGAGCAATGGGCAGATGGAAGACAGGTGCTTGGGGTGGGAGACTTTTCTGTTCATCTGCACTAATTAGACATGATGGATACTGTGGGTTGTGGTAGTTGCTGATCTGTTTAGGATTTTTTTGTTGTGTAATGTGCTTCCTACTGCCCTGTACCTCTGGCACAGCATGCTTGTGGCAGTGCTAGAGGTGAAACACGTGGCAGCGCCTGTCAGTGAGCTCCAGGGGCTGGTTCCAAGGGATATGGCCACACGCCATGGGAGCACCCATCCCAGCCGCTGCTAGCCATTTCACCGAGCACATTTTGCTGTTTGCTTGCCTAGAAAGAGTGGATTGCTTCATTCTGCTCCCTGCTGTAAGTCTGTGATGGTGTTATCTGTATCACGCTGTAATCTGTAATGGTGCAATCAGTGTGGAACATAACTGGATGTTTCCAGAGCATTTGAGGGGCTAAAAGGTTATTTTTATGTGCAGTTGGTTAGATCATTCACACAGTTTCCTCTCTAAATAAAGTTTCATGGCAATTTTAGTACCTGGAGACATCACCCAGTTGCTAATGGATGTGAATTTAATTAAAATACAATTCTTTGCTAATAAGAGTGAGACAGTACGATACAATAGCTAACAGTGCCAGGTCTACTGTCTGTTTACAGCTCTATACTGGTGTTAATTTTGTGAACTATGTACACATTAAGGAATTAACAACTTCAGTCTGTTTGCTCTGGCTTATGAGATCTATTTTTCCCCTACGAACTTTTGACAGATAAGGGAATAGTTGTTCCATCATTTATTCTGCTAACACAGTAAAAATTATTTCACAGAGCTCCCTAGCAGTAGATAATTGGGCTCTCCAATCTATAGTTTCCTCCCCAAATGAGCAGAGATCTCCGAGACCAGAGATTAATCTCAGAGATCAGTTATATCTACAGAAAAAATAAAGGTATCCTATTAATTTTTCTTAGCCACGTTGTTTAACAATTTGGAACACTTCTGGTACCAAAAGAGAGCTCATGGCACACGGCCTACTTCATTTCTTCTCATTCTCTTCTGTTATCTCTTAAAGATAGCCTTCAGTTTTACCTTTTATGGACAATTTTATTTATCTCACCATTTTGCGAGATAAATAATAGTTCTTGGACAATAAGAACAGTTCATCTGATAAGCTCCCCTTTGGCCTTCACATCCCTGCATGTGCTTCCAAGCCTTGAGGACCTTTCTGGCTAGGACAAGCACCTCTTGCTTTGTGTTGATCTGAGCTTCTGATAGTGTGATAGCTCTCCACACAGGAAAAGAAACATTTAATGTGTTTTAGTGTGACTCTTCTCATTTATTTGATTGTCTTCATTCTGGCAAGCTTAATAGAAAACAGAGAGCTGGCAAAAAAAAAAAAAAAAAAAAAAAAAAAAAAAATAACTTTTAGGCTTTGCCAAGTTTGTTGAGATGCATCTATATTTTGAATAAGAAAAAAATAAATATAAGTACTACAATACATGAATCCTTCCCCTGTGTACCTATATGGTTACATAGTAAATCATATCGGTACACAGGGAATAAATTCCCCAATTATGCAGTTCTTGGTGTAAAAGAGAATGAATGTAGTCATGCAGCCAAGGCATAATCAATCAAAACCATTCAAGAGGCTATAAATAGACAAGATAGAGATTTTTTATTTTTCTAATTTTGTTTTTGATACAAGACCGTGCATGTAGTTTAGTACCTTCACAGGCTATATATAGCACAGGAGCTTCCAATTAATGAGGACACTTTAGTTAGGCAAACAAGGAAAAAACGTACTTTTCAGTCTGAATTCCTTTTAGCAAGTGAATTACTCATGAGAGACCCAACTACTTAAGCCCCAGCAGCCTGGAAGCCGTGTCTTTTGGCTGGTAGAAAAGCAAACCTACAATTGAAGGCAAGGTGGATGTTTCATGGACCTATAGACTGGACAGAAATAGATCCAACACATAACCTACAGGAGGTTTTGTAAAGGTGTTGCTGTAGGGCCACTGCAGATATATGCTGAGGTGCTGCTAATCGAGATTGCAGAGTATGTGCAATCTTGAGCAGTGTGAGTTCTAATATAAGTAAATGATTGATGAAAGAGAAGTTTGAGAGGGGATCCTTAGTCCAGTTTTTTAAGAGATAATAAAATGTTTAAAAATAAATAATTAAAAGATTGATTAAAGAGTAAAAAGCAAGCCATAAGGGTGAAGCAGGCTTTTCCTATGTTCTGCCGACACCTTATTTTAAAAGAGTAGTACATGCTTAAAAATAAAAAAGGAAAATTAATTACCACATTAATCAGTTACAATTTTAAATGTAATATAAATGGTAAAATAAATTTCAGGTATGGACATCTGCTGCCTTCCTTGCATCTGAGCTTCACTGAAAATGTCTCTTTCTGCATATTAACCAGACTGCCTCCATCAAAGGACAATCAGGTAGGTTTCCATGCCCACAAGGAATCCTTGCAAGAACCTTTCAGTGAGTACCACCTCAGTTAATTACATGAAAACATTTCGATATTACATAATTCACTTCCCCTTCTGAATTTAGAAAAAAAAAAATCTGAAGATATACATTTTAAATTAATTTAATTCAGTAAAGTGGCCCATGGCCTAGTGGTGCATTTCCCAGAACTCTTTAAAAGTAATGTCAAAGAGCACTTCTTTTTTAGTTGAATTAATTACTAGCTCTGAACATACCTCAAGTGACGTGGCACATATTTTTTTGTCAACCCTAGTATAGAGCTTTTAGAATGATGCACAGAAATATCATAAGATTCATAAATGTCATAATTATCATAATATTTATAATATTAATTTCTATTATCATAGAAATAAAGTATGCCTTTTTTTCCCCTAGTCAGTCCTTCATTTATTTCATCATTCTAGAATTTCTTTTGAAGGATCAAGTTATCCTGCAACTCTTTGCTCTTTTTTGAAATGTATTTTCCGACAACTGCTGTAGTCAAGAGCTGCAAGGTCTGGGCCTATAATTCTCTTATCTCTTGCCTTATGCATACATATAAACAAAATGAAACTAGCAGAAATTGGTGCAGAAAAAATGAAAACATACTTCATACTTTTGTCTGCTTGGTTGTTTCCCTCCCTGCAAAAAGAGAAGAAACGTGAGAACTACGCTCCTCATATCTCGATTTGACTAAGGCAACTAGCCACTGATTAGTATAATAAAACAAACTTTCCCAAGGGAAAAACTATCAGGCTAACAAAATAAAAATACAAAAAGAAATGTGTTGAACATGCAACTGGTGACAACATCATTCAGCTATGTCAGGTCTGCACAAGCATATTTAAAACACTGCAACATTATCTTTAATGGCATGGAGTTCTGATTATGTTTACTTTTAACTTTGTGAAGGCAGTGGTTGCTTTTTTTTTATTTGTTTATTAAACTGTAAATGTCTTGGCATGAATCAGGGAAGTATAACTAAAAATATATTTTGTGTATTTAAAAACAATTTATTAATGCATTATTAATTCATAGATACTTTCTTCATTGAAAGAAGCATATGAGAAAAGAAGGTATGATATGTATAAATTTAGAAAGAAATCCTATTCTGAAAGACCTTCTGGTATTGTTTGAGTGGTAGACTAGTGAATGTTTCCTCTAATTGTTTTCAGCTTTAGTCCCTGAGCCAGTAACAACAAATTCAATCACAGAAATAAATTCTTTAAGCACTTGTCGCACATCTCATACAATCTGATCAATGTAACTTCTAGATAGCTAGCAAACCAACAGAGCTGTAAAAAATAGAAATGTGGTTAGTCCATCCCTGCTTGTTCAACCAGCATTTACCTTAAGGAACATGTTATGTATAGCTCAGTACCAAGAAAAGAAAAAATAGTATATATCTCACAGAAGGTCTGCAAGCTCCCATGCTATTTCTGCTCTGCTGAAGTGGGAATCTGGTTCTCAAGAATCACTGCTTTAACTCAAACAAGCAATATAACGAGTTCTAGTGTTAGAGACAAATGACAGGCATGCCTTCTTTATTGTACAGAGAACTTGCATTTAACAATTAATCGTATTTAGTTAATGTGAAACACGGACACTAGGACCTGTACTTTATAGCTGTAATATGCTGTTCCGTTATTAAGAG
Source organism: Oxyura jamaicensis (assembly GCF_011077185.1). Classification (NCBI taxonomy): domain Eukaryota; kingdom Metazoa; phylum Chordata; class Aves; order Anseriformes; family Anatidae; genus Oxyura; species Oxyura jamaicensis. The sequence goes on along the minus strand of NC_048899.1, from coordinate 4,579,865 downwards.
GAATGTGCAGTGCATCCTTTGTTAACAACAACAAACCAGTTGGGGATGGTCACAGAGTGTAGGCAGCATCTTCTCTGCAGCATTGTCACAGAGGTGGCAGCTATAAGATGCCCAAGCTCCAGGGAAGGTGGCTTGTGCCCATCCACACCCATAAAGTGTGGATGGATTACAATCTGGATGGATTATACCCTGATGCATGGGCAGCCATGATGTGCCTCTGCATTTCCAGTGAAGAGAGGTCTCCTGGTGATGCTTAGCAGCTGCTCTGGCTGCATGCCCTCTTAGCTCCTACAGTTTGGAATATCTCCCAGACCCAGGCAATACACCTGTCTTCTCTCCAACGTTCAAACTGTGCGTAGACTAGCTAAAGTGAAAAGTCAGTGAGACTCAATTAATTCAAACTGAAGAGGTGGAGTGCTATTTAAAAAAATACTGGCACATCTTGATTAAGGCAGATCCTAATAGGGATCATGAGCACCATTTTTCTTTTTCTAATTTTAAAGAGTGAATAGAGCTGACACTTCCTGGAAACCAGAAATCCCTCCAGACACTTTCAGTTCCAACTCATCTTTATCTCATTAAATAACTAAGACGATCCAACCATCCATATCAGCATGAAAAGCCCTCAGCACACGCAGAGTAACTCCTTGTGCTGCAAGTAGGGCCTTGCTTTGAACTTAATGGTATCTTTCTTTGCAACGGTCTACAGAGGACGTGGACACTGACATCCCCGGCTGCACAGGTGCGTTAGCTATTCTAGAGGTTATTTGAAAATAAATAAGAAATGTTTTCTGAAGGAAAAAAAAGTTCTGCTTTCAGAACTACTGAAACTGCTACACAACTATGAAGGCTTTCAGGCTGGGCACTGCTAGGCTACTGTGTAGTGGAGATGCTAACTGTAATGGATACACTCACGTCTGTTGCTTCTGTAGAAAAAACAATAAAGACCTGTCCAGGTCCCTAAAAGCCTTGCATGTTTGCCAGGTCTTCATAGGCTTAGAATATGGCTTCAGTGAGAATGCAGCAAATGAAGTGCAGGAGGACAAAGTACAGCTTAGTTCTCAGGCAGCCAAACGGCAGAGCTTGGGCACAGCACTGTGTGACTTCAGCTGTACGGTTTCTGAGCTGAGCTGGGACACTCACAGTGCAGTGGTGTTGGATTTGCTAGCTCGAATCCCCAGAAGCTGTGAGCCTCGTGCTCTGCCTCAGGTGGGATGTGTGCTTTGGCCAGGCTGTGCTACTGGTATGCCCCAGACAGAGGTTTGCTGCTGATCAGTTACTGTTGAGTCAAGGATGCTTTTAGCTTGAGCTGCCCACTGCCAAGAATGAAAATGCACCAGATATCTTCACTCAAATTAACTTGTTCTCTGTCACATTCTTTCCCCATCCCAAAGTTTATTTCAACATCTTGCTGATTTGTTGCATTTGCTTTCTCTTACTCATCATGTCTGCTCTTCTTAGCACAGGGAGAGCCCATTGCTTTACTTCATTAAAACATTTACTGTAAGGCTGAGATCACTTTCCCAAGTTGCATTAGATGGAAAGCACTGGCTGTATCCTTTGTCTCCCAATATTCATTCTCTGCTTTTATCTAAGGACAACTTTAAGTGATCCAGTCAAATATAAACTGATTGATAGCCCAACAGCCTCTTGCTAATGATTTATGGACTCTACCAGCATGGTCAGAACACTTCTGCTACAGAACATTTTTTGGGTACCCGGCATTCATTACTTTCTATGCCTCATTTTAAAGACCTGTATTTTTTTTTCAGGTAGCCAGGTTGGCCAAGATAACAGTGCATTATAATGACTGATTAAGTAGGATAAATCCTAAAAAAAAAAAAAAAAAAAAATTCTTCAGAAATCTTATCATCCTAATGATCTTATCATCTCAGGTTTTTGGGACTTTGCTTCTTTAAGAACTGAAACCAGATTGCACAATGCTGTGTTTTAACTCTGCATCTGTATAGTTTTCAGTCCCTTTCTCCACACTCCCAAGCCGCAACTGTAATGAATAGGACTGCTTTACAGATGGATTATGAGCAAGCAGAGGTCTTCCTCCTGCTGCTGTCTGCTGACCACTGACAATTCCACTTCAGCTTTCCATTCAAAACACAGTGGGCTGCAGAAAGAAGAGTTTATTTGAAAAATAGTCAGGAAAACATCTGTAGTAGAAATGAAGAGAGGCCAGTAAATAAAGAAGCTTCAATAAATAAGCTGGCTATCCTCTTTTATCAAAGAAACCAAGAATGTTTGTGTCTCTTTACAAGTTAGTTAAGGTAAATTAAATGCTGTTATAAAAATGTATCCAGCCTTATTTCTTTAGCTTTCCTCTTCCCAGTTAAGGAAATAATGTCATTTCTTAGTCTCCAGAAGGTTCAACTCTCATCCCACCATGATTAAACTCAGTCACTGTAAGAAACAACTATACATCATATGTGATAGCCTATTCCAATTTTATCAGTCTGTTTAAATAATTACAGAGTTTCTCCAGGATGGTGCTTTTCACCCCAGGGGCAGAGCTGATCAAGAGGAATCAATAACACCTGGGTGGTGCATGTGACATGCCACAGTGCACAGGTAGCAAAGAACTTTCTGCTCCTTTTTGGTTGCAACATGTGCCAGGAGGAGAAATCTAATCGTACAGTTACGCTCCCTGCCTGTGGAAGAGCTGCGGAGCAAAGAAAAATCTCTGAATTGGCAAGCAGTTCTCTGGTGCTGTTATGTCTGCTCCTGTTCTTTCTTCAGGACAAGAGTCATAATTTCTGCACAGGGACAGCAATCAAAAGTCCCTACATTTGTAAAAGGAATGTGCTAAAGCACATAAGGAAAGCTTTTAAGATCCCTGTTAAAAACTAATGTGCATTGATTCTTACTAATGTAAAATTGCATGTGATGTTGTGCTTCCATTCCTTGTTACTGTGTCTTCCTAAGGAGATAAATTTGAATTCAAATGCAAAGAAAATTCTTCTGGGGATTTCAGTATGGTCTCCAGTAATCCAGTGTTTGGGGAACATGATGATCTTTCCTTTATTTTAAATTGGACTGTTTTTTCTTACCAAACGCAGAAGGTATTATTTCATCCTACAAGGCAATACCGATGTCAGCATGGATGTTTATATATTGGAAATGACCTGTTTTTTAAAGTGGAAACAATTATAGCAGAAATTGAGGTTTCCTCATAGGATTTTATGATTCAGAACAGTTCATGCCATACAAACAAAATTGCTTCCAGGCTGAGAGGACACGTATCAGTTTTGTGGAATGATGATCCCAAAATGGCAAATGGAAATAAAGATCTACAGTAGAAATTAATTTTATATTTAATTTTCATGTTACTAATGAATTTGCATAATATGTAAATGTCAAATATAATAAAATCAAAGAGAATAATATAGCTTTTAGTACCTACATTACCCCAGAACAATAAACCTTACATAAATAGTTCATTTCAGGTATAAAGAATCCAGTGGTGTTTGTAGAAGCGTATTTTTTTATACAAGTTATATTGGATATAGAGAGCTATAGCACCGCTCACTGCATCAAGCTGATTTCCTAACACACTGAAGTCTCTCAGCAATATGTGTCTGAACCAGTGTTCAGGCACGCTGGATCCCTGGCAGACAGTCAAGGCATTGAGTCTGACACAGAATTTCAGCGACTGCACCCACTGGCAAGCTACGTCTAGCTAGGCTCCTTCTCATTGTCTTGTCTTGTAGGGTCAAGCGAGGCCAGAAGAAGCTGGCTGAGAACAGGCTTCTGCCACAGTTGAGTGCAAGGGGAAATTGAGTGGAGAGGCTCTCTGATGCCTTGCATGCATATGACAAACCAGCTATCCTTCCCTTGTTACCTTGTGGCTTTGGGATTGTGTCTTGTTTACATCCTTTCTTCAGTTTCCTCTTGCCACTGGATCATCACGCCTGGCAATAAGCATCTGCGCTTTACCACATCTCGTACTATCTCAGAAAGTCAGCAGAGCAGGAATGACCACTACCTGTCCCCTTCTTTATAGTGTGATCTTATCCTTTCATACACGTACAGTGCTCCTTCAGGCTCAGCTGGTCCATCTGTTGGACAGATTGCCTCCCACTGCTGACATGAGATTCACTGTCTATGCAGAGTCGGATCACAAGTGAATAATGGGATAATTCTGGCTTGCAATTTGTTCTGAGTGAGCTTTGTATCAGGTCCACGTTTTGTGCTAGAGCTTCAGCAGATCTCTGAGCTGTCGAGTCTTGTTGGAAAGTCTCCAAGGACCTGCACATCTCTCATCGCATGAAAAAAAAAAAAAAAAAAAAAAGGAAAGAAAGAAAAAAGAAAAAAGCCCTGATAGCTAATTCTTATTACATCTTGAATTTTTTTATACTTGAACAGAAACTTAGAGCATCTCATTTTGCACATAACTGATAAATTAAGAATGCTTTGCTACTTTCTTTCTTACAGATCATGATCAGAACATTTTTGACAAGCCAACCCACTTGATCTCCATTAGCATCTTGTAAGGTAGATTCTCCACTTATTGCAAGATATTTGTGATTCTTTTATGAATCTTTTTGGGACAATAAACACCAGAACTATACAGATCTGTAATTTCACTGTGGTAAAACACAGAAAGAGCTTCTCTTGATATTCTGTATTTCCTACTATGACTCTGTTCCTGTTAACTTTATTACCATAAGCCGTCTGAGTCATGTTTTTCCTAACGTTAATTCCTAAACACTAGGAGTGTCTTGCCTGTCGTGTTGATGCTTAATTATGTAAGTGGAGAATAGCCTTTTGGGAATTATGTGCTGCAAAGCTTTGAACAAGCTACCTTCTGTTTCTGTTACTCTGGTAGCCTGTGTATGGAGTAGAGGAGGAGGAGATGCTGGGGTGAAAGAGGGAGGAAAGAGGTGAGAATTGTTTTGATGGAGTTAAATTCTAAAGGCGTCTTTAGGAGGAGAGGTCCCTGGAGGATGTCAAAAGGATGAGGTATAATGTATAATCACTTGGGTTTTCAAAATGATCCTCCCAAGCAAGCTCAGTAAATAGCATTTGCACCATTAAAGAAGTCTGTTGTCTGCGAAGTGAAAAACATAAGGGCCATCATCTTGTATAACAGTTTCTTAAGAGAAATTTGAAAAAAAATGTTGGGTTTCTACGTCATTTTTTTTCTGTTCTTGTGCCTTTGTTGTTGTTTCTTTTTAATTAGATGAGCTGACTCACTTTGGTTGTGAGATATTTATGCAAGATTTTCTTCAAAGTTCTCCCCAGCACATCAGTAGAACTGATGGGATGGAGTAAGTAGCCAAAATATTTCCTTTTCAGTTTCTTACAGTTTTCTGAAAACACAGGCCTTCATGCTTCACGCATTCAGCCATTCTGAATGAAATATAAAGTGAATAATATACAATATTTCATTTGGGGGAGGAACCTGACATTCAAACTGATGACAAAACATTTTTTTTTCCAGAAGTTTGGTTTGAATGTGCTCTGTTGAATCAGGTCACCTCCTTTGGAAAAGGGAGTGTGTTTCTGAGCATGCTATCACGTCGCTAAATCACCAAAGCAGCATACCTGGGCAGGCTAGGTGAGCAAGGCGTGCTGGATGGGCCATGTCATATCAGTAAGCATTTAAGCCAAACTACAGCAAAAGTGCAGCATCTCCTGCTCCAGTGCAGATGTTTTTCATACAGGAAGTCTCTAATCCAGACTTTCCCTCCTCTCCTCTTGCTGGCCTCACATGGCCTCGTCGTGCTTTTTGCTCATTCTGAAACAATTATATACATTTGAAAGGCAGCCAGATCGTTTACAGCCTGTGTTTTTCAAAAATTAGTCAGTCGTTCCGATGATTACATTTAGCAGAGCATTCGAACGCACCAGGCTGCAGGTAGAAAATATTTTGTTGTTGTTGTTAGAGAGTGTGACAGCCCACTGTGCAAATCCTCTGTCTTCCTCAAGATGTTTCCTATACATCCCGTACTCGGACACAAACCCTATATATGGATATGTCTTTATTCATACTAGCAGATTTTCTTGACTTTCAGAAGATACTGAGGATTGCACAAAGGAGATATTTGGCAAAGCATTTGTCTGAAGGTTTTCTGCATTTGAACAGAAAACAAGACAAGCCCTTGAAAGATGCTGTGCAGCACTTTGCTTGTCCAAATACTTTGCAAAGTCCAATTCAACAAACTAGTTTTCCTGTGGTTACAGTCTTGTCACAAAGTGGCAGGATGTCAGAATGACATCAATTGCTTGAAGAGTTGAATACCAGACCTGAAATAACGTGTTGCAAAGGACATATGTACTCATTGTGTTTCCAGAATTGAGACACTTTTGTATTTTTTCCCACTGCCAAAACACACAGGAAAGCCTGAGTAATTTACTGGAATTCAGTGGGATAAGGCAACCTTCTGAAATACTTTATTTAGATTTTGTTCTGTTTAGAATCTACTATCAATCATGGGTTGGTTTTTATTTTGCAATTTTCTAATGTTCCCATTGTGTGTCTTATCTACAACATGCTTCTTGCGAATTAGCAAGTAATTAAACAACCCAAGCACCCACATTTATTCCCTCCTTTCCACATCACACAAAGACAGAACAGCTCTATCAGATGTTTTATTGCTCCCACAGAGATTCCAGGACACCATTAAGGGAAGAAGGACATTAAATATGGATCATAAATCACACCCAGTAAATCTGTAATCCGTTGGCCCCTTGAAATGCTGTTGTCTATATTAGTAAATCCATGTGTTCCTGGGAACATTGCTGTGTGGAGTGTGAGTGTCTGTGCTAGTAAACAGAAGTTTACCTGGCACAAATTCAACCCTCTCTAAATAATACTGTACCCAAGCAATTCCTGGGCACGTTTTGGTGCTTTGGCTGCTAAATTGTTGTAGTGACCATTCCCTGTTGGCAGACCCCTAGAAACTCTTGTTTTGGAGGCCAACAGCCGTTGTCTACCATAGAGGTAGGCCATGCCAGGCCACTTGGCCTCAGGGCCTAAACACATTCTCATGCCTAATTACTTGACGAGAGCAAATATAGCCAGAGGACTTCCACAAGAACTAGGGGAAACTGATATTTCCTGGGAGCCTGTGCTGTCGTGGAAGGATATTTTGAAGAAAAAAAAATAAATAAACAACAACAGCAACAACAGCAATTTCTCAGATAAAGAACATCTGTCCCTTTGTGATTTTAAAGGCATGAGGTATTAGACTGAATTAATGTACTGATATATCTTTAAGTTTGTGACAACTGACTTCATTTTTGAGAGAAAATTTTCAGCTGAAATATTCCCATCTCAGCCTTCGTCCCAGTTTCCCACAGACCTGCTGAGCTCAGTGTTGTTGTTGCAGATGAGTAATGGGAAAAACTACGATTATCCTGAAGTTTCAAGGCAAGATATGTTTTGATAAAGAAACTCGTCCCTCCGGCTACATAGTGGACCTCAAAGGAGTGGTTTACAGAGTGCTTCAAAGAATGAAAATCGTGTTCTGCTGAGGTTTGTAGCAGGATTTGGCAGGTTGAAGGTGGTGTTAGAAAGCCTCAGGAAGAAGGAAAATGTTGACTGATAATTTAGTGCATGTTGATTTAGGCTAAATTCTTCTCATGAAAAATAGCAATAATTCTATCATTTCATATAACAAGGAAAAAATGAGATAGAAGCTGTTGAGTTAGTCTATATAGTAATCATTTGAAATGATTGTCATATATACCATTCCTAACTAAAAGCCAGAGTAGTAATAAGTAGTAGTAGTAAGTAAATAAGTAGTAGTAATAAGTAAAAGCCAAAGTAGTAATAATGGAATGATTTGTGCCTCAGACATCAGAGTTTGATGCAGTTAGCGAAGGCATTTTTAGTGCAAAGCCAAAACATGACTTTTTTGAGTAGGTTGCTCATGCCAGGCTTTCTTCTAGGAAAGACAGAGAAAAGTGTTTCTAATCAGTAGCAACAAAGTAAAATTAAAATGAAATAAAACAAGTCTCCAGTGTGCACTGCACACCAACATATGTACACCTTTGATGCTTCCAGCAATGTGAACTATGAAGAGAGGAAGCTCAGGCAGTGCTTCCAGTGAGCTCAGACATCCCAGCATTAAATAAAGAGGGGAAGTTCCTCAGTACTGCTGATGGGCCTTGAGACCAATGGGCAGCCCCATGCCTTTCCCTCCCACTCCTTCACTTGTAGCTGGCGGGAGGCAGAAACTCTGGGAACAAGAGCAGTAATTAACAGCATCAAAGTCTCTTTGGGTTGTCGTGGCAGAGTTGTGTTCAAACCTTGCTTTTTGACTTTGGACATCTATCTTCTAACTTGCCATGTCCTATTTTCAGGATACAGCAGGATCACTGATTTCTGCTGGGTACCATTTCATGGTATGTAGCTGATTCCAGTGCAACAGAGAGATGGTCTTCCCTTTTTCTAAGGGATATGTCACAACAGTTATTGTGGACTGGCCATTGTATAAAAGTCACTGGTTGGAGTTTGGCTTAATAGGAAACCTGTAGATATTGTCCTATCCCATTAAGTTTTGTTTTCGGCAGAAAGGAGAAACTGAGGTAACTGAGCTTTATGGTGGGAGTATTCCAGATGATATTCGTTTATTAAGAGCAGCTCACATGTGTATTGACTGAAGCAAGTTAAAATATGACCTCCTTGAGTGGAAACCACGAACAGAAATGCAGCCCTGTCTGACTGAATATTGTTGGACTGTATTAGTCCAGAGACACCAAGCACCTGGCATCTGATATTTATCTGAAGGTTTGGCTTTGGGTACTGATCTTGGCAATATTCAGGACACTCATGAGAGAGTTCAAACAGTCGTGACACTTATCATAATTTGGATGAGCACTGTCTTTTCGTGTGGGCAGTAGCCAGTAGGATATTCACTTTTAGCAGTGATAATTATATTGCAGTTCTTCTGTTTAATGACTCACCCATTTTCAGCTTTGGTTTTTATTTTGTATAGAGAGTGAGTAAGCTGTATTTATATTAAAAAAATAAAAATAAAAATACTGCCATATGTCTCTCTGCTGGTATGTCTGACACTAGCCAAAAATCCCAGTGAGAAATCACATGAAGTCGGAAAGCTTCCACCAAATTACCAAGCAAAGGGGATTGCCAAGTAGTTACCTGGCTGACTCTGACCAGCTGGTATTTTTCGTTCTCTGTAAGCCTGCAGTGCCAAAAGCTCAAAGGCAAACCCTTTACATTTCCTAGTGCTGGCTTAACCAGCAGAAGTAATGAGGCTACTGTCAGCTGACTGATGGTGAAGCTTCAGCAAGCTGAGATGCACAGACAGAGCATTACTCCAAGTGGACAACCCCTGTCATTCAGTCAGAGGTGGCACCTTGCTGGGATAGGGGAAACTGGTGAGATAAATGCAAACCCTCTGCTTAGGGTTTTTATGATTTTGAGTCTAAAAGGCAGATTCTTCAACACAAATAATTCTCTTGGTTTGAGTCAATTTATTCAGCTCCATTAATGAATCACCAAGAATGAATGCAAGAACATGCATGTTGAACATTCATTCAATGAATGCAGGGGAGATTATCCTGAGGTTTTGGATTCAGATGATAGGAGATGATAAACCAAGATTATTGTAAAAATAATTCAGAAATAGACAATTATAGATCTGGTTCTAGCTCAGAAAACTAGTGAAAGATCCATTTCAGGACTAGAGATTGTATCAGGGCCAGTGTTTCAACTGATGAGGCTTTATAAAATAAGTTTATTGTGTCTGCAGTGGCAGCAGTTGCTGGCCTGTAATTAAAATCAAGGCTAATATTAGTGTTAGGGTTAAGTTTAATGCAGACAACAGACAATAATCAGCTCCATATGAAACTGCTTGCCTGGTTTTGACAGTGTTGGACCTAAAACTAGATCCATTGCCCAAGAGGATGCTCAGATAGGTTCAAATTTGTGTTTTAGCTGGCAGTGCTTAAGGAGCTTGAACTACATACAACTGTAATATGTTTCACCCTCACAGAAAAAGATCTAGTGCCAACAGAAACACACTAATTAGGTTATTTTAGTTGCCAAGAATTTTGGATTAGAGGAAAATCAGTTTATTGCTGGGTTGAAATTAGGGTTCAGGTTTGTTGAGGGCTGTAGAACCATAACTCCACAGGGGAGAAAAGCTTTCCACATGGATAAATCAGGCAAAGACCTCTTGACTAGGTCCAGTCTCTCCAGTTCATGTTTAATGCAGCAGTTAAAGACTCAGGACAGCAAGGACCTGACTAGCATTGAAAAAGACTTGGAGAGCCACTGCGGCTGGGTATGAGCCAGTTCTCGAGCTGGGTCTCATAGCCATGGTAGCTGATTGGATAAATACAGGATAACAACCAGGATTCAGGCTTTTGCTTGATGAGGGAACCAGGAATTAAGTTTCAAATTGTCAGCATTGTGTTGTACCTAACGAGTTTTAAAGCAGTAATGGATGTGCGTTGACACACGGTAAGGGCTAATGATGTGGGGTCAGGCATGGGTGAAAAAATGTTCCTACTGGAGGCTTAGTCATAGCTCCTTGGATTTTCTCTTTGGTCACCTCTGGCTGTCCAGAGATCTTAAGCTCAAGCGAAGACTAGAGTTCGTGCTGGCATGTAGCCTGGAAGGGCTTATGAATCAGTGTTACGCACGAGCCAGCCAGGGACTTTATGCAGGAGGAAGATTCTGTGGTTCACACTGGTCTTGGATATCTAGGGGCTCCGTAGCAGGGGTTCAGCCACAGCAAAAGGGATGATAGAAACTAACATTAGCCAATGGGCCAATGCTGGTAGAATTCCTTCTGAAAATGGAGATTTAGGACTGGTACTGAGGGAGCCAAGCATATTTGTGTCAGTCTGGGCTAGCAAAATTCACCATTTTATGCATATAGACAACTTCTATAATTCCTGTAAATCTAGAAGAAAGCACTTAGCTTTTTGCCTAGAAATATTGATGGGCTTGGGTATGTGATTCTTGCCCTTACAAATCAACAATTTTAGTCTTTAATCTAAGCATAAGCAGTCTTCTCTGGTTGGTTTCAGAATTCTGGGAAAAAATAATCTGCAGAAAAAAATAATTACTTCTGATTTTTAGAATTACAGTTTTTAGAGTTAAATCATGGGTTATCTAGAGTAGATGCAATCTATTAAAACAATGCAATAACAGCAAATTCATACTATGTAGTGTTAACCTGGGACAAAAGGTAGATCCTCGGTATTGGCACTGCATTTCTGTGTGGGTGTGTTAAAGTTACTGTGCTGGATGGGTAGTGGAGCAATCTCTTGCTTTCATGTGCGAGGGATTGCTTGCTCAGGAAGTAACTTTGAGAAAGAAGCTTGAATATATAACCTCTTCCTATTACTGGAACAGAGACAAAAGCATAATAAAAGGCTGCAGCAGAAGAGTTCTCACCATAAGCCTTCTCACAATAAACAGACATATCTTGTTTAATGAGTTAAATTTGCACCAATAAACAGACCATTTGTTCCCACAGGAACATGCCCAGGGCAGACTTCCACAGTCTAAAAATTATCCTAAAAGTGATCTGAAAAATGCCCCGTTATCACAAACAACAGACCTGCAGCAGTGATCGCTGCACTCTCTGCACTTGCCCTGCAGTCTAAAATCCTTTTTGGGAAAAAAAAAAATTATAATAATTAAAAAAATAAAAAAACTATGGTGTGACCAAATTGTCTTTATCAAAACAGACTCTGAGACATGCAGGCATCCAGGAGTAGAGAAAGCCAGATACTATGCATTCTTCAGTACGGGAGCTCTCAGGAGAGAGAAGTCATGCAGATGATATCTTCGATACCAGCTCTTGAAGTGTTGACAGTAGGCTGCATTGAAACGAGGTATGGATCAAGTCTTTCAAACCCATTACTGAAAATAGATGCAGTTTGCTATCTGCCTCAAAAATCTGCCTTAGTATTTGAATGTTTTTTTGTCTGTCTTTTCTGAAATGGGTAGGATGAGGCTAGCCCCCCAAAATCTCTGCCTTTCCTTTTGATAGAAAACCCAGCTTATGCTTGCTGTGAATTCACGACTCAGTAACCACCACATGAAGTATATTTCTCAAAAAAAAAAAAAAAAACTCTAGAGAAGTTTCTAGCTGATTCAAAGTAAGTCTGGGAAGAAGGAGGCTTTCTTGTAGGTATGACATTTAAATATCTGAAATGATTTCATGTACAAAGCCTACAATTCCTATGAAGCACATGATTAAAAATGTTAAGTTCAGCATCTCTTTTGAACAAGGTCTGAGGGATCAGGGCTGTATATATAGGTTATAAATATTGCCAAACATCTCACCATTCCCTTACTGTAGATATTTATTTAATCCACATATCTGACAGTAAAATATGACTTACTGCACACTTATTTTCAATAGCAGCCAAAGATTACCTACTAAAACACCCAGTTTAAAAGAATTCATTAATGTCTTTGAGTAAGTAGTAGCATAATTTGGGGCCTCTTTCTCACTTGTTTAAAACATCTTCCAGGTAATTCTAGCACTGGGTGCTGGGTAAACCATCATGTTTATCCAGGAAGGCCAAACCTTATATTTATTATGCAGCGATAATTCATGAAACAGAGTAGGAAATCCAAACCAGTTTGCCTCATGTTTTTGAAAAAGGTCTGTCTGCCAGAAACAAACAAACAAAAACCTTCAGCTCCTGTAAATGCTTACATATTTCATGTTTCCTTACAATTTCCAAGGTGGTATTTCTGATTTTGATCACCTTTGTATGTCCTCAGAATATTCATGGAACATTGACTAATTGTGGCTTTTTATTTCAGAAAAAATAATCACTCCCTAAGGGTTCACTTCTAATATGAGGCTTCCAACTCTAAGGATGTCCAGGAGATTCCTAAGTATCTGACACCCTCAGAGTTTAGAAAAACTTGAAGAATGGGGGGAAAATGTTTCAATTTATTTCATATAGTTTTATTCTGTTTCATCTGGAATAAAATCTTTTGTCCTTTTGATTATATTATATTAAAAATAAAAGTTGTAAGAGTGAAATGCAGAAATAAATGACAAAATATTTAGATATATGCATGAATAACGTTCATATTGACACCAGTGGAAATATTCTCCTACATAACATTTCAGCCATTAAGTATCAGTGTGGTTGATAATTAAGTGCAATGTTGCAAAAATTGATATATATGACTATTACAAAATAGGTCCTATGACAGGCTCATTCCCCCAAATCAAACCTTTTAGAATTTTCTGTGTTTCATTTGGATGTAAAGCCCATTTTCTATGATGCTGAAATACCCTCATCTTCCTTAAGACCTGACTTCTTTTTCCTTGCCTTACTTAATCCCAAACATGGAAGCTCCCCATATGCAGAGCTCCTCCTTCTTTTCTGAGAAATTTGATTTATTTTTTTTTAATATTAGGTGTTAAGATGTTGGCATGGTTAATAGTAATGACTTCAATTTTTCCAATAGCTGCTTACAAAGCTGGTATTTTCTGTAAAATTTAAGGGAATTATGTCAAATCCCAATAAATTTCAGTAGATGTTGGACACTGAACTGGCTCAGCTGCTTTGAAAATTCTGAAAGGCAAATGATTTTCTTTGTTTCTACAATGCAAATTTAGCTGTCTTTCTAAATGAAATGTTTAGAAATAAACTGAAACACCTATTTTGAATAGATCTAAACAGAGTAAAAATTTGGTAGTAGAGCTCTTGAAATAGTGTACATATTCTCTTTTCCATAGCCCTTCCTTCTGTCAACTAAAGACCCAAAGAGCCATCATCTGAAGTCAATGGAAAGGGAAGCTCCTGAGCAACTTTGTAAACAAACCTCACAGCTTATTGGGGTATTCAGAGTAATATATCAAAAATTGCATTTTTTTTTTTCTTCTTTTTCATGTTGCTTTTATAGCGTCTAAAAGCATGATCACCGATACAGACTCCAAAGGCAATTTCAGTACAACTTCGAAGTAAAGGATATACATTAGCCAGGGTTTTCCTGGCTTTCAAACCTCACAGGAGTACAGCAAAAGTAATTGTGAAGTGGGACCCTTGAAGGTAAAGGCCCTGACAGGTATGGATGCTCATTACTTCCAAAGGAAAACTATAGCAGAACATGACTCAACGTTCATAGTAATTTTTACTATTTATTTTCACAATATCTACTGTATGCCATAGGATATATTCATGTCAGTGTGTGCATTTCATTATTTTTCAAAATTGTTATATTATTTCTGTAGTTTAGTGCAGAGCATTTCCATGGGACTACTAATTAGAAAGCTTTTCAAGTACTAAATCTGTAATTTTCTGCTTAATAGAAATTTTAAAATTATGTTATGGAAAGTGGCTTTTTTATTTTCACTGTTTTTGAGAATGTATGGAACACTTTGTGTTCATCCATCCCCACAAGTAGTTATATTATGTTTCACTTAACAAGGAGTGAATTTAAAGGCCTTACTTCAAAGTGTGGCTTCATGTGGCTTCAGTCATCTGTTATAGGGTTGTTTTCGTTTTCTGTTTTGTTGTTGTTGTTGTTTTACCAATATATGGCTTCAAATGCTTGACTGTATTAATAGCATAACACTGATTTCAAAATACTTCAGAATCTTAGTACTTAATTTCATAATTACAAATCCATTTCCTCACTTATTATCAGATGGTGCATCTTCGAATAGGCATGACCAAAGTATCTTTGTGGGGAGGAAATTGAATTTATCTCCTTTCACCTATTCTTGGCTGATCTGCTTATTCTCACATTCTCCAAAGGCTGAGGAGTCAAAGCAAAACCCACAAAAGCTGTTGATTCTGTGCAGTGCTGGGAACTTAAAAATATGAAGAACAGTGAAAAATATTCAGATAGGAAAATAGATGATATGTGTTCTTCCTCCCTTCATGATTCCTGATTCTGTGAGGTGCTAGACTTTTCTGAAAGAACAATTTTAGGGCTGAGATGAAAGGTAGTGTGGGTGGGAGAGCTACAGGATGCCAACTTCTCCCACTACATCTTGGCTTCTCTGGCAATCTAGTCAGCTGCAGATCCAATTCATGCACATCAGAAGAAGGCAAGTACATTTATTTAGGCCCAGATCCATGAATTAACATGTTATGTTGTTTTCTGTGCATTCAGGGAAATCTGATGATTTAACTTTGACTTAATGGCCCTACTGGTGTGACCTCTCAACACCTGTTATGACTCAGCTAATTTAGGATACCAAAATAATTACAATTATTCAAACATTTTATGTCCTAATTGACTGTTTAAATTGCTAAAGGTGTGCAGTGCAACTGTGATAAGGCAAAATCTTTATTATTAAATAAAAACAGTAAGAAATTAGATATAGCAGTTATTATCTTTGAAAATTGAGGGTCTAACACTAAAGCTTATACAATTGTATAATATGGTGTATGTAGACCCCTTTAAAAAGAAAATAGATTTTATTTAGGGTGTACGCAAAGCCATGTTCAAACACTATGCCTGAAGCCATTCCATCTGTACAAGACATAGTGGTGGTGAAGGTGTGATGCATCCCAATAATAGTGCCCAAAGGATCAGATGCAGGAGGCACCAGTTGAATGGATTGCTAAGGTAGAGGGGGTTCAAACCCCCAAAGAGCATGAAACCCTTTTTATCTCTCTTGTTGCACAGTGACACCACTTCAAAAAGAAAACAAGATCTGGCAGAGCAGAGAGAAAGGTCAGCCAACAATGCATCCACAACCCACCAGCAATGGCTCTCACCATCATGATGAGAGAGGCAGCCTCAGGCCAGCTTCAGCCTCAGTAATTGCACCTGATGATTTGGCTACCAGTGGGACATGTGCAAGAAGTTGGGACTGAAGACTTTCCCTACTAGCAGATTCATTACAGGGTTTCCATCATGCCTTGCTTAGCCTCTTGCAACTTGTCTCTCTCTAAAAAATAGATATATAATGAACAAAAAATTAAGGTGTCAAAAACACTGCCTAC
Source organism: Oxyura jamaicensis (assembly GCF_011077185.1). Taxonomy (NCBI): domain Eukaryota; kingdom Metazoa; phylum Chordata; class Aves; order Anseriformes; family Anatidae; genus Oxyura; species Oxyura jamaicensis. Next base: position 4,563,941 of record NC_048899.1, on the reverse strand, counting down.
CCCCATAACTTGCCAATTAAAAATGAATTTCTCTGCTATTGAATTTTTCCTATCTATTACGGTTTTCACATCACACTATTTCTTCCAGAGAGTTGCTTCTCATAAATTGTGCAATGAGAGTATGATTCAAAATAAGGATAAGAGATCCCCACCAAAGAAATAATTTGAGGCATCAACTAGATCACTCTTGTTTGAGGATATATAGAACATTATTTTTAACATGCCCCAGCAAAAATAGCTGTGCTGCAGAATGTCTAGGGAAATAAATTCTTGAGAATCTGGCGAACACATTTTGTGCTGGAAAAGTCACAGAACTCACTAAGAAGGAAGCTACACTAGAAAAAACACTACAAAACAAATCTAAAAGCAGAGAAGGTGAAGAAGTCAGCTTTCAGAAACCAGTAGGGTGTAATTCTTCAATTCTGTTCTGGAGATCTCAGAATAAAAGCTCGTCGACCTCTCTGTGGGAAGGTATAAGAGCAATAGAGGAGGAAGCAAACGAAGTGTACTATCTACAGCTGTTGGAAAGAAACATACTAATTTGTTTAGCATTAGTCTTGCAAAGCTGAAGCTAAAAAAGAGAGAGAGAGAGAGAGAGAGAGAAAAGAACAATTATACAGTTCAGTGAATCTTTCACCCATTTGTTATCTTAATGTTCCAGAATGCACAGTAAGGCTTTAGAAGGAGGTTGTATAATTACCATCTATATAGGAATCTGAGTATACCAAATTGAATCAGACCCTTGCTGATCACACAGAGAGATTTAGGAGTCCCAGCAAAATACAAAGTGTTAATTGCAGTGTGCCAAAATCAGAGGAAATTGACATACACCTATCTCAAAGCGAAACATAACTCATAGTACTCAGGTACCATTTTATACAATTGTTTTCTCTTGCTCTTTTGTTTTCCATGTCTGCAGAAGGATATTTGTTCTGCTATTAAACTTTGCTAGCTGATCACTAATCTTCAACAGCTTTCTTTAATAACAGATCTAGCACTGTATGTTTGACGGCTGATGCCGGCGCCTTGGCCTGGGAAGCCATGAGCATTGCTCAATGAATACTTCCAGTGCGGGTCTGACTCTGTTTCTCCACGCTGACTCAACAATCTATCCAAAAAAACATTGCATTATGTAGGCTCCGTGGGACATGTGGGAGACAGAATAGAGAGCATAAAAGGGTAGGAACAATCCACTATTATTTTCTTATTATTTTGCAGTTACAGAACGTTTGGCAAATGACGGTACACACTGTTGCAAGGCAGATGCTATAAATTGGGTCGGTATGATATATAGGGCTGCCAAGGAGCAGTTTAAGTATATTTTCACTGTTTCCAGCAAAAATAACAAGAAAGAAGGGAAGACATCCTGAAGTAATTATATCATTTGGAAGGAAAATATGGCTGCAATTTTTATAACATACGTGCAAAAGAAAGAACAAATTGAGCACGTACCGTGTTTGAAAACCTAATGGAAAAGAATTAACTGATAAATACAAAACTAAAGCTCTTGAGTTAAGGGTTATCTTACCCTCACTTAACCCTGAAATCCAAATCAAATCTTATGCAGGGTTACCAACAAGCTGAAAGGTAGAAACTGCTGTCTCTAGTTTGGATACCATTTGTACTTACTGCCAAAGGAATAAGGAGGTTTTTATTGGCAAGCATGTTAACAAATTAGAAAATAGTTAAAATTATGGAACATCTGAGAGAAAGTCAGTGAATCAGTTAAACTGTCTTCATAGGCCATTTATTCAGTGCCTGATATACAGTTTAAAATCACCAAAGCCTGTCATGATAAAATCAAATCTCACTTTAAATATAGCCCTTTTCTAAAACAATAGAGAATAAAAGACAAACAGTTTGCTTGACTGGGGCAATAGGTTATTGTTCACTGTGACTTCAGTTCTGAACTGATTATTTTTGGACTTTCATTCTCAGATCCATCAATAAAGGCTTTGGGAGTTGCCAAAATATGCAACCAAGAGAAAAGAGGCCTGCATGATCTTCACCAGTAAGTAGCTATCTTTAAAAGTTCTTAATCATTCATGTGGAGACAAATGTTAAATTAGCATTGATCTATCTATTGTGATAGATCGTAATGCTCAGAACTAGCATTTCAGTGCTCTCATGATGACTCGGTCAGGGTGATGTTCCAGTTGTAGCCCACATTTTGGAAGTCACCAGTCAGCAATAATTTGCAAACTATCAGCTAATGATCCTCTTTCCACACCACTAATTCCAGACCTTTGTATAATTGTAAGATTATAATACCCAAATTTTATGGCTTTTTGCATTCCCTCCTCAATAAAGAGAAAAACCTTGGAAACCTCAGAGTGATTTCCTCTGAATTTACTTGTGTTTCATCTGAAGAGTAAGTTCTTGTATGCAATACCAAAAGCCTCAGTCTTCCCTTTAAGGTCTGTCCACACAGGATACATACTACACTGCTAAAACTTCTATCAGGAAAAACAAAAGTGAAGTGGAATATGTAAAATAGCATTTTTCAAAGCTTAGTGCATGCAGAAGGGAGTAAGGGTCAAACAGTCAATGTGAAAGGATAAAAGGATAAAAAGGAGAAAAGGGACACCATGTAAATCTCATGGGAAACCTTCCCTAATATGAGTGCCAGAAGACAATGCCATGGGAAAATACAGTAAGAACCCACTTAAAAATGGACTGGACCGCAGGACTGTGTCTATGACTAAATAAGTCCTAAATGACTAAGTAAGTCCTTTCCATCTCTAATGTCTCCAATAAAACCTCTGCCCTAACATAATAGATATCTGTAGAGAAGCCAAAAAAGAAAAAGATGTTTCCTCTAAAAAGGACTCCAGGGCCTTGAGGGAAATGAAAATGAAATGATTTTGGTTTGGAAGGGATTAACAATGTTATGGGCTATGGAGACAGTCAAAATCCCATAAATGAATTTAGTAATAGTAAATGCCTATCACCTATAAAATTAAGGGAGGTTAGTAAGTTGCATGACTTGAAAATACCTCCGAGACATCTCTTGAAGATTCATGTATCTTTCAGAACACAGTCCTTCGTTACCAGGCCCAAAGCTGCAAGTCATCAAGGAGACTTTACATCTTTTTTATATATCTTTTTTTTCCTTTTTCTTTTCTTTTTTTTTTTTTTTTTGTCATGGAATGGCTGATGGGTTTTCAGGATTTGCCAGCAAGTTTGTGTTACAAATTTCCTATGCTCATTTTCTAACATGTTAAATTTGTCATGCTGCTTTCCAGAGGCCCATCTAGTGTGTTATTTCACAGTGAGTATAGTTACTATGAGCTCATTGAAGTGGTCGGCATGAAAAAGGACTAGCTAGCACTGTCTCGTCCAAGAAGGATCGATACCTCCTATCTGACTCTCTTAGCATTGCTTTTTTTCTTTATGCACCCACATGTTAGAGATTTATAGCCAATGTTCTACAGCATGCAACTTTTCATGTTATTCCTTTTTTTGGTGTGGAAAAAAACAACAACAACTATATAATTCTGTATTACTCACAGCAATCTTTCATATTTAACCATTTTCAGTCACCAATTATGGATTTGATTTGTGCTTCAGACTTGCAGAGTCACAGGATTTCTCTTGCACTCACACTGAAATCAAATTCTGCTCAGTTTCTTTTCATGTATTGTGAGCCATGCTGTTCTTTGAAAGACTTCTCATAATACTGGCTTTTCCTCTTGAACATTTTTTTGAACATCCCTTCTCTCATTGCATCATATGAAGCAAATCTGAGCAGACATAGCAAGAGAGAAAACATCAAGATCACCTAGAAGATAGGAGAAATCTTACAGAAAGGTTTTACAGATTAGTAGAGCTCTCTGAAGTCAAAAGTTTGAGCCATTAACAAAGGTAGAAGAAGGAAGAAGGAATTTGCAAGCAAAGATGTAGGTATAAGTTCCATAGGCTTGGCTTCTATCTCTGTTTTTTTGTTGTTGTCGTTGTTTTTATTTATTTTTTGTTGTTGTTTTGTTGTTTTGTTTGATCGGTTTGGGTTTTTTGTGTGTTTGTTTATTTTGCATATACAGAGTGTGATGAGAAATGTTTTTTTTGCTCAGGACTTGCATCCTCAGTATTTTATTTATCATATCCCAGCAGCATGATGTGGTGTTCCAAGATCTCAACTGTAGCTCTGGCCCAATCTCCAAAAATTAAGCAAGTAAATGGATGCAAGTCAAGTTAGGGCTTTTCAGAGGGCTCAAAAGTGAATTAAGCTGTCCTGTAGACACTGACTCAGGCCATGTTGCCCTGCTTTCAGTAATCACTGAAATGAAATACAATGTGACACTACTGACTTGGGCCCAGATCCCACCCAGCAATTCTTGTCTTTGTTTTTTATTCAAGCCACTGACCTCCAAGGGGGCTTTTATTGTAAATAATGCTCTTCCAACTTCCCCACTTCTCACCAATAACAGCCTTTTGGCTTGCTGGATCCAGCAAAGCACTAAAAAGGTTCTTGCATAAGTTTTGTTTACGTCCATGGTAAACTTTGCCCAGGTGGAAAATGGAAAAGTTATTTCTAGTAACTCCACTGACAAAAAGAGCAAGCCACATGCCTGTCAGAACAATCATGCATCCAGAGCAGCTCTGAAGTTACACATAAACGAGTACTAAACTACCCTAAGCATATGATGGATGATGACTGGCAATTATTTTCTCCTTCTTATTACCACATGGGTAAGAAAAACTGGCATGAAGCATGCAGCTACAGTTGAGCAATTTTTTTAGATTTCATCTGGTCTAAATAACCAAATGCCTTTCTGTCATCTTGAAACTATCTTCATAAATTCTCCCAATATAGGGCTTTGAAATGATACTTCCTATCACCCAGTAAAATGGCATGTCTTGAATTGACAGGATGCTATATCTTTACCTTCCTTTATGAAAGGAGTGGGAAAACTGGAAAGGCAACAAGGTGGCAAGAGCTATACAGGCACCATAAGATGCTCTATAAAACGACCTGCTGTTGATGTGAAGAACACACTATTCACCAAAAAGGCAGTTTTATTTTTCACAGAGGTCATAGATTGCTCTTTGGTGCACCATATCTCAGTGTAGCATTTCTCACTGATGCTATTTCCTTTTACAGTGTGTCATAAAAGCAGTCCCAAACCAACAGCTATCTACTGCAGTCTTGCGTGGGATGTTCCCATGGCCTCTGAAGTTTCTTCTCGTCTTGGAAAGCAAATGCTACTACTCACAGCAGTGTGTCCTCTACACCAGGATAAAGCTTGGCTCTTCAGGGTGAGGTGTGTTTTGGTTACAGGTTATGGCTCCTGGGTAGCCACAGCACTTGATGGTGCACTCATTTCTCTCTGCTGTGGCCAAAGCATTTTTATCTGTAGTTCTGCCTGCAAAAGGGGTCATCTATCCTGAAAATGAGCGTCTATTATTTTGTTTGTTTATGGGGAACAAAGTGGAAAGAAGATCTGAGAATGGGCAGGGTTGGGTCTCTGTCTCCAGGATGTCTTTGCTTCCAGGACTGCTGCACAGAAAGCACGTTAGGAGCAGCTGGAAATTCAGGTACATACGGGATGCATATGTTCCTTTTCCTGGAGATTAAATAGGATTTCAGGAAGGAAAGGGGGAGCCAACGAGGCAGGGAAATTGAATACTTTATAATGCTGGCATGCTTGGAGGCATTTTGCAACTTGATGAGTTTCTCAAGCGATATGTGCAGAAATCCCTGTCCTAGCCAGCAGCATGGTGTCTGTCCCAGCAGTGCTGTGAATGTAATGTAAAATCCATCACAGCCTACTGGCATGGAAGGGTGCTCCTTGGCAACCTGTAGCATCGAGTCAAAGCTCTCAGCCTATTCTTTTCAGAGATCATTATCCCAAAATAGGCTAAAGGACTAAATATTGCTACTCCCACTATACCCCATTCAACAATAATTCGAGTTTCAGCCTCCAAACGTAATATTTGGGAGTAAGATGCTTTGTTCATTCTCTTAAGATGGGAAAAACATCTTTCATAACGTTTTTTAGCCCAGCTTGTTCAGTCTGCCCTGAAGAGATTTCCAGAAAAGCTGCATCTGGACTTTTCCTCCTGGACTTGATGCCAAAGCCAGGGACTTGTAACGTTGCCTCTCTTAGAAGGAAATGCTATAGGAAGGGAGCAGGTGCAAGGCCAGCTGCATAGCAGAGTTTTGCTTTTACTTCCTTGAACGAGCCCCACAGCGGTGGCAAGGAGGGGAAAAAAAATGTCTGAAAAGCCACGTGATATTTGGCTTGGATTATCAACAAGCAAAATGTGGAAAACTACTTTGAAAAGTATACGCACTGAAATGCTTCTGTAACTCAACCCTCGTTCATGGGATATGCAGAGGGATTCTTCACAAGTGCATTGTCTGAAGACAGCAAATAGCTAATAAAATGTCTTTTTTGCAACATAGCTAACATTAACATTAAACTAGAACAAGGCACATCTTTTGCATACACTTTTTTCACACACCTTAGATTAAAAAAATAACAAGTTAATTATTATTTAATCCTATTAATTAATACATTTTGTATTAAAGGCCTCAGATATACATCAAAATTACTGGCTTCATTTTCAGTGTGACATTAAGGACTTGTTTCAGACTTAGATTGGATAGAGTCACCTAGTCAAAATGAAATAGGGATGTTCAGTTGACTTGCTGCTGCTTGGTAGAAGTTACGCAGTTGCTGCACTTTCTGATGTTTAAGTACCTGGAGAAAAGTACTTAGGAAGTCCAGAATTCAGAGGAAATGCTTTATTCTCTTTTCCGTAGAAGCACACCAGAACAGGAGCATTTGAGAAAAACAGTGGAGAGGTGGATACATTACTGTGGCTAGCTATGCTAAAGTCCAATCTTTAATAATTCCCTCATAGGAATACATAAGGGATAAGTCAGTGTTATTCACTCCAGAAAGAACTTTGTTATATATATATATTTCATTTTATACAAATGTGCCCGTGCTTTTGTTGCTTCTTAAGTAACAGTAAACAGATCCTGTTAAGGACATGCAAATGATGTATATATTATTTTTGTAATCTGTTTGATTTACCTAGGATAGAATCTCTATGAAATAGCAGCTGCAGGAGTAAGGGAATGCTCTTGGGCACTGCAACGGGAAAACACAGGAATTAAAGTTGCGGAGGAGAGGGAAGAGCTCAGCCAATCACTGCAGGCATTTTTTCTATAAAGCTAAGAACGATAACTAGTCTATTTTTAAAAGCACGCTGTACCTGTAAATACACTCTATAAGGCAAAATATTTTAGTGAAGTAATTAAATGTCCCATTGGCTTGGTTGCCCCTAACTGGGGGTCTCTGTATAATGTTGCATTTTGTGATGTGGGTATACCCATTCCTTTGCCCTCCAGTCTAGCCATATAATTGACTGATTGTTTTTAAGCCTCTTGATAATGTATTTACTCTACAATATTTCCTCTTAATGTGGAAGAGAAAATAGGAAACTGCTAGAGGAGCTGTTCAAGTAATCTGTGATTTATATAATGTCATTTCTTGATTATTGTTCTGCTTATAATCATCATTGCAGCAGAAATAAATTAAAAAATTCACTTGCCAGTAATGAATTTCATAGTTACACATAGTTAAATGGTATCTAGGATATCCCTTGGTCTCTGCACTCCTTGCTATAATCTCTTCGGATCTGTCAATTTATGGCAAGAGGCAACACCTGGAAAGGAGATTTAGAGAGAAAACTGCAGCAGAAATAGCACTGGCAGTTCAATATACATCAATCACCCTTCCAAGTCAGTGCTAAAACATTACCTTTTAGTACAGTATTAAGGAAAATAGAACTATTAGGGTGGCTGAGTAATATCACCGTCTCTTCCAGTATCTTTATGCCAAGTAGAAGGTTGAAGATGCATAAGGTATTCTCAAAGCCTCTTCCTGTTGAAAGAAAATTGCCTTGGAATAGGATCTCTGTCAGACAGCTGCCGGCTGCTCTCCGGAGAACACCTTCTAGGCTCCAGCACGCCAGCTGAGGATGGAGCCAAAGACAAAGGCTAGAGGAGCATGCCAGCAGCACAGCATTAGCATTATCCCAGTGCAGATGTTTGGAGTGGCACTGTGATCCACCAGCACAGGCTGAAATGTGGCCCAGGCTTTGTGATTTTTTAAGTTATATTGCAGTTGTGAAATGTGAATCAGGTGGACGTAAGAACCTTTTAATACTAACTGTAGCTACTGCTTTTTCTTTTTCTCTCCCAACACCCTAATTCCATGGGCTCTGTGTGCTATGCATCCATGGCCTCTCCTCACAAGAGAAAGATAGTCAGAGGCCTCCAAGCTGAAGATTAACAGAAGTGGTCACGATGCATGTTTGCGATGCTCCTTGCAAGCTAATTAGCTCTGCTGAAAAGCAGCAGTTTTCAGCTTTGGCATCACCATTCTTGAGAAAAGCCATGTTTGGGAACCTACACAGGTAATTCTGCATTCACGCTGTATTCTGTATGATTGGTACTGGCTGGATTTTTTTAAAGTTACTATTCCCCTATTTCCATGCATTTATATTCTGTGCCTAAACCATCTCATGGCACAATGCTTGCGCTGTTCAGCCCCAGGCATTTAATTGCATTTCTGTACCAATGCATCATCATCCTGAAAGTTGCCACCAGTGCAAAGCAGATCAGAACAGGCACTTATAGATCTGTTGTCTCAAAAATTGGACAAGCCATATATAACTTTCAACACCTTGAGGTGAAAAATATTATAAGGTCTATGCGTGATTCTTACAGTAAGCAGAAGAAGGGTCATGGATAGTTGAAATTACAAAAATTCTCTATAACAATATCACAGTGTTTCCAGAAAGATGTAGAAGTGTAAAAATGGATTTCAAAACAGGTTGGTAGAACCAACTCACTGAGAAGATGGTCTCGCTATACTACCCAGTCAAAACCTTGCCAAGCAACATAGATATTTTTTTTTCCACTGTTATTTCAACTTTATTTTTATTCCAATATGATATATTCACCAAATTAATAAGCATGGTATACATGACTATTGGCAGACTGGAAAGGAAATATTTTTTTTAATGAATATCAGGAAAATGAAGCATAGATTAATCATCACTGGTGGATTTTTAAAGAATTTCCATCACTAAAATAAATTATTTAATTTTAGTCCTGTTGCTATAGCAGCTAATGGCTCTCATTATAAGATGTTTTTCAATTAGTTATCTCTCTCCATAAATAATACTTACAATATTAAAACAGAGATTTTTCTGCATTTTAGAGAGGCAGCTGTGTATACAGAACTTGTGTTTTCTTTGCTCAGTTCATTTTCTGTTTCTGTAGAGTAACCATGTTCTTAATTGTAAGTTCGGGGATCATTTAGCATTTAAAGTTCTCTTTTGCTTTTAATTTCTTCTTGGTTTATTGCCTAAGACTGGACTTCAAGAAAATCAAATCAAGCACTGCCATTTTAGCAGCTAGACTTGCTGTATGATTTGTTCAACAAAATGATCAGGTGAGCCTAATGTCAATATAGACATTAAAAACTTCTGTGTGTATTAACATTACATTTCAATAAAAGCTAGTTTTAATTATTTCATCTTAGCATAACTAAAAAGGTGAAGCTTAAAGCCCTCAGGTATTTTTTTAAAAAATGTAATTAAGTCATGTTTGATGATTAGTGGTATTTAAAGTACTAGTTTAAAAACGATAGGTCCCGAGAGGTTTGTGAAATGTCACTGAAGCATACATAACATTGGCCTACAATAAGCCAATCAGATTTTATTTGCTTTTTCATATTTAAGACATTGATATAAAATCGTTTTAAGAGCCATTTAGCTATCCTGTCCTAAATTCAAAATTTATTATATTTGGAGTTAGTCTAAGTACAATGTTAAACTAAACTATCAGCTTTTCAGCTTTTGAGAAGACAAAGATAAAACTATTAGCATTTCAAAGGGCATCTATTGAAAGTTTTAATTTACATATCATTTTCCATTTCAACTAAAAAAAAAAAAAAAAAAAAAGGAAAATTCACTTTTTCATCATCATTCTTGCTCAGCTTGTCAGTAAAGCCAAATGAAAATATTCTTTGTTCAGAATACATCACAACATGCTGAGTTAATATGTCAAAAAAACGTCATGACAGCCCTCCAATAGCAGTTTTGTCAAAAATTGCTGACATAATGTTAAAACTAGTAGATTTTACAAATTATCAAGTACTTCTTGAAGTTAATTTTTGTAAAGCCCTTCTTCCTTTTTATAAATCAGAAACAGTTCGTTGCTATGTCCTTGAAACTTTTGGTTTCACCTGTTGAAGCAAATACTTTCTGCCTCACCTAAAATGAGGCAAAACCTGATTTATGACATATTTAGCATCGACAAAAACTTCAGCTAACTAGAAGGAACCTAAAGATCATTCAGCCATGAGGACTTTTTTAAAACATTAATGTTAACACTTTCCAAAATCATGATTATTTAATGCTGCACAAAAGCTGATGCATCCCTGAAATACAATATGAGAAACTACAACAATTTTTGTGCATCGCTTGTGTGGATAATTTGCATCATTTCTGTTAAATTGAGTTGGGGATCCAACAGCTCTGGATTAGGTTTTCGACAGTGCATAGTCAGGTAGAGAAGGAGAGTGGAGAGAAGCATGACTGTGCCTCTTAGGCACGTGAAAGAATTATCTATTATACTTTCTTACTATGAAATTATTCATAAATTTGGTCATTCTGTTGCCTACAGCTGACAATTACATGCAACAATAAAGTAAGGAAGAAGAGGGCTACAGAAAGCTATTTCTAGGGTTAAGCTTCCTGAATGAGTAGTTGTAAATTAGTTTTGGAGAAACAACTGAGTCTGTATGTGGGTACTCAGTGAAAAAAAGCATGAAAATAGGAACTGAAGCTACATTTTGTGCAGGCTACTTTGGAGGCTAGGAGGTATTCTACAGTTTGCAATTCAAATTTAGATAATGCAGGAAAAGCAAATGTCCAATGTTTCTCTAAAGAGTTTTTATTTTGTATTTTACTTACTTTGTGGAAAACATCACTGTTTTACATGTGATTGCTGTCTCTTTGGTCAGCTTATAAAATAAATAGTTTTTGCTTTAAGCTGTATGACAAACGTATATATGAAGCAAAATAGAGAAATTTCATCAATTTGCAATCTACTTTACTCAGTTCCAAAGAAAACTTTCATATTCAAAGGAATTAAATGTCCTTTGGCCTAAATACATCTGCAACTAGGAGGAAATTCTTCACTGTAAGTGTAGCGAGGCACTGGAACAGATTGCCAAGAAAAGCTGTAGATGCCCCATCCCTGGAGGTGTTCAAGGCCAGGCTGAATGATGCTTCGGGCAGCCTGACCTAGTGGAAGTTGTCCCTACCCATAGCAGGAGGGTTGGAGCTAGATGGTCTTTAAGGTCCCTTCCTTCCCAAACCATTCTGTGATTCTATGATTGCTGTTTGATAATTATAAAATCTGTATATGGTATTCTAGATTGAGTTATCTTAATAAAAATATTGATTAATCCCAGTCATTAGAAAATAAGGCCTTTATGCCAAATATAAATATTGTCAATTACTTATGATACTTTTAGGAAAAGGAAAGGGTTTTATTCATTTTTCTCTTTTATTGAGAATTCACTGATCAACTCTGCTGTATCACTAAAACTCTTTATTAGCCTATTCTGAAATTCAGCAGATGCAGAGAGGAATCAGAGCTGTTCTGGTGTAGAAATATATTTCCTGACACAAAAAGGAGCATCTGGTTTATTGAAGAGGAAAAAATAGTTAAGTACATGGCTCTCAGGTAGAAAGGGTTAATATTCATGGGTTTAGCTTGTAATTTTGAGCTTCAATGGAGGTGATGATAAACCCACCAACTTCATAATGGAGAGCTTATAATTTATATCATTTCATGAGAAACACCAGGAGAAAAATGTGACTTGAACACAATTGTATTGCTGTTTCTCAATTATTGGAACAAGGGAGTAATGTATTCAACCCTCTTGTAATTTTAACACACCCTCCATCATAAATCTGGCCACATCTGTTACTGACGCACAGGGACCTAGTCTCAACCTGTAAAATGTGATCTTTTATGCAGGTATATGGACCTCATGGCCTCCTCTCTTCACTGATGTGCCTGTAGTCACCACTCAGAAGGACCAGCAAAATAGACTGCGTTTCCTGCTGCTTTTACACATGGACACGAGGCTTGAAGGTACAATTAAACCTTTATAACATCCTACTGGCAAAAGAAGCTTATCTTTAAAGAAGCCAGGTCTGGGTTGCCCTCATGCCCATGAGCACTGCTGCACCAGCCTGCGTGGATGACAGCTAACAAATGAAAATATATTTTGGTGTCGTTGCAGGATCTAAGCTGAAACCCGCTGACGTTCATGGAAAGCTCCCATTTGTTTCTGTTTAAACAGACATTTCCAGAATGAAGTACAGTGATTCTTTTAAATCAACTAATGCATCCTCTCACCAGCAAGGAGTTAGACATTGTAGGGTTTTGCTCAGTCTGACCTTGAGAGCAGTATGTCAGGTGGCTGCTTCCCACCTGCTGAAATGGGGCAGGTAATAGGGTGGCTGAGGTGCCAGGGTAGGAGGAATTTCTATCTTCACAGAATCCCCAGTGCAGTAAATCATACATTAGGTTTAAATTAAATTGTGCTGAAATAAATGGATTGCTTTCTAAAAAAAGATTACAGAATTTTACTAGATGAAGAAACATGAAATAAATGAGCTAATTACATGCCCACTTACCTCTGTGCTAAGCATGATAGATCGAAATGAATTTCTGTACGCTTATTATAGGCATACTGTAGTTCTGTGGTTTACATAGCAGACTTAATTATTTTGCAAACTATTTAATACCGTATCTTTTACATTCTACTCCCAGTCTAAATTGTCTGGATTACAAAAATCACAAGGACAGAAAGCTGGATCAAAGACTGCAGACAAGGCGTAGCAATAAATAGGACTTGCTAGTGCAAGTGTGTGGGGAGGTAATAGTGAGTGCGCATCCAGAAACAACAGCAGCTAATATCATGCCTCCATTAACAACTTCACACGCTGTCTGAAACTGGAAGTAAACAGTGTCTCAACAATGAAATGCAAAAGTTGTACCACATACAAAGAGTTCTTTGCTCACTGCTCTTGGTAGTGAAGAGCATGCTTTTTGCTTGGACCATAATTTCACTGATTCCTTGTTAACTTCCAGAGTGTTGATGTAAAGTTTAGAAACTTGTTATATATGATTTAAATCCTTAAACTGATGGGTTCCCTTCCTTTGTTCAGATAGTTCAGAATACAGAGTGCATTCATCTGAAGTGCTTGAATTGCATCACTAAGCACGATCATCCCACAGTTTGTGGGAAATAGCTATATTATAAGAAGCAGAGATACATTAAGTTCTACAGTTACTCTGACAGAACCTCCTTTAAAGAAACTTAACATTTCCACTTGTCATTTTTTCCAGTGATATGAAATAGTACGCTGAAATCCCTGTAAAGTCTTGCCAGAGAGAGGACTTCTGGATTTTTACCGTAATGCAGGCTTTCACTGCATGCTGTGTCTATCCCATTGACAGATCAACTGAACCATGCACCACATTTTGTTTTAAACCAACACAGAAATTAATGAAAGAGCTGGTAGCCTTTTTAAGAGGTTGGTGTAATTTTTGAAATGTCCCTGGATCACCAAGTGTGTATCCATACAATGTGTAAACAAGTTTTATTTTGCAAAGCTCTGTGATACAGCTGTTTCTAATTTTCATCTTGCAGATGCTATCTTGCTTACATAGCAGCTTAGTTAAAAAGCTGTGTTGACTCATAAGGCCAAGATGTACAATATTCAGTTTTGGTTGAAAAGTGCATAACTTCTTTATCATCCACAGGCAGAAAGCTTCATGGTAATAACCCCCGTGTTTTACTAGGAGCAGAAGACTGTAGGTCTGGAAGTGGTGTCAAACTCCCTTTTTGTGAGAAGTAAGCACAGTCAACTATAAAAGCCTAAAGAATATGCTTATTCATCTTATTTTTATGGAAAGTCTTGGTGACTCACTGCATTGGCGAGAGAAGAGGATTTAGTTTAGCTATTACTGTTTGTAATTCACTTTTCCGTTAAGATGGAAACAAAACAGAAACAACATGGAAGATTCCCTGAACACAAGCGAACGTGTCTGCTGCCTCTTGGTGTTTGCACGCCCTTTTGGCAGAGGAGCAGGGGAGCTGCAGGCACATCCCTGGGCAAGTCGGTCCCTAACTGTGCATGAGCTGTGCCTCAGACAAGAAGAAGAAGAAGAAAAGAAGTTTCATTCTCCCCAGGACAAGGACTTGGTGTGATAGAATTTCCCTCGTGGAGAAGTGAAGACATCACATCTAATTGCTAGGACATAATGACCCCAAAGGAGAGAGCCTGGTGGTCAACAGGGCAGAAGAAAACTGACTCCCGTGTTCAGAAAGATAGAGAGGAGAAGTGACTGAGTTCAGGGCATGTGCAGAGAGTTCATGTGCCCAACCACAGCCAAACGAAGGCTCGGGAGCATTGAGGCAAAGGAAGCAGAAATGTGAATGTTAGCCTGTTTAGCATGGATTTGTCTGTCTGAATGCACACGTGCACACAGATATTCTCCAAGTGACTAATAAAAGACAAAACTTGTGAATCCGTATTTTGTTTGCATTCAACCAATACATATTTCTGTAAATACTGCAGTGAATGAGACCTGAGAACAGATTTGCTCAAGCTCCTGGAGAATCAGAACTAGGCTAGATAATGCAAGCTAGGGAAGGAGGTGCAATTTCAGTGATAGTAGCAACCAAGGAAACTGTTCCCTTCAGTGTTCAGTGCTACGGGAAGAGTAGGAGCTGAAGATTGCTATTAAGAAAGCACTTGGCTGCTGCACCAGCTTCTATACACAGCAAATTTGCACATTCAGCTCTGCAGGTTGTGAAAGAGAACATTTGTACTAAGAGATAAAAGGAGTTAGTAAAGAACTCACTGCAACTCTGTTTTATCTGTTGTTACCAAACCTGACTTCTGAAATTTGAGAGCTAGCAACTCAAATTAACAATCCCTGAATTAGGTGTCAGTGCTTTCCCTAAGGAATGTAAACCAGCTTGCAGGGAGTTGAAACCTTCGTGCTAGCAGCATTTCCCCTTCACACCTTGCAATCCAAGTTCTCCTCACTGACTTTGTTGTGTTCATGACTAAAGTGCAGGTTCCATTTTTTTCCCCTCTGAGTACTCCAATCAGTAGAACATCTGAAGGAATAATGTAGGTTCTAGCTAAGACTTCCCACCTTTATTTTCAACTTTTACTATCCAGTACACAATATAGCATGGAGAATACCAAACCTCAGAGAAAGCAAAGGACCAAGAGTGGTCAGTAAAGCAACAAGAAAAGTCTTCCAGAAATGTTAACAAGAAAACGCTTTAGCTAGGAGGATGCATGGGGGTACTGGTGGGCTACAGAGTCAAACAAGTCAGACAGGGACTTAATGGGGAAATAATTATATTTTTTGAGAGTACTTTACAAACACTAATTATGTCTTACTCCTTAATTTTCCAGGTGAAAACAAGGAACTAGAAACAGATTTATCATTTTGCTAACATCCTGGAGCAGGTCAGCAGCAAGCTTAGCAGCAGGTCTTTTAAGTTTTCAATCTTTATTATCACTCATCTTACAGCCTACATCTCTCCCTGTGCACACAAGACTGAATACCTGTATTCACATGAAAGAGGACAAAGGAAAGTTACATAAAAAAGATGTATTGGAAAGGTACCACCAGTTTAGATAAGAGTGCAAGCCTTCTGTGTATCCACGTTGTTAGTTTTTTTCACTTTCCCCTTCACTGTCCTGAAGTAAAAATGATGTTGGACTCAGTTTTTTGGAAAAGAGGAGATCTCTTTGATAAGTTTACACGTCGTTAGTCATTGCATCTGGGAGGTAAGTTGCCCTTGGCTTTCTGCATCTGGCCCCAGTGTAAGCAGATAAAGACGAATGCCTTCCGAATGCCAGGACTCCACAAGCACACAGATCAGCCCACCACAGCTCTTACATTTCTCCCCTCTTTGCAATCGCTTCAAAAGATGCTGTGCTTTAGAAGAGCCAAGTTAATTATTTTAAAAGTTCCAATCGTTTATTTTTCACTAAGATTCTCAGACATATGAATCACCAGGAATAACCGTAGTTCAGGAAAAAATTCTGGGAGTTGGATGTAACTGCTAAGACTTGGTCAGAATCAATTATAGGGGACCTGGAGGCAAAGAAAAAGGGAGAAGCAAAGTTTTGCAGTACCCTCTGAGCACACAGGGAAAACAAGGAGGCATCTTGGCTCCATTTGGTGTCGTAAATGAAAAAGAGAAAAAAAAAGCAAAAAAAAGCATAAGTCTGTGACCCTGATTTCATTAAGCTCTTTTTCATAAAACAGAGCACTTGCATGCGTGTATACTGAACACTGCTTGAACAATATAAGCAAGTGCCTATGAGATTTGCCAAGAGGGGAGAAACTTTGGTTGTTCTGTTGCATTTTACTGTCTCTATGTTCTATATTCCTTATTATATCATATTCCTTCTTCCAAATGAAGGGATACACCACACCCTCAAATGACTGGTGTCTTAGAGATACATTCTTGAAATTTAGCAGTCAGTTCATAGAGCTCACATTTCTTTTTTGAACTAAAGCAAAACTGGGTAGACCAAAAGAACGAGGGAGCTGAAGTGATTTTCTCAAGCTTTTATACTGGTACAAGCTAAGCCTTCATATTAGTCATATAAAATCTGTGCCTCTAATAAAAAGTTCAAGCAACAAAAAGTAGTTTTAATATTGAGTAGAAGCAATAAAAATGAGAACTCAGTTTATCTACACCAGCAAAATATGTTTCTGCACAGAACAGAGCATTCACGGGGTTCGTGGTAACAGTATATGGAACCAATTTATGCCTGGCAAGGAAAATAAAAGTATAACATTTCTTTTGCGAAGTTTTTTCCACATTCACTCCAACAGCGTGTGTCATTAGTTACATCTGTGACCAAAAAAATCACTTAAAACAGGCTAGGAAAGGGAAACCTTGGCTAGCTTACACTATTACTTCATCTCTAGGGTTTGCCCCAGTGCACTTTTCCAGTAATTTGATATTTGGAAAGGTTTTGCATTGTCTTATATAAAAGAAGTTACTCTAATAGCGTCCCCATAATCTGTGAAGGATCTATTATTCTTTCGTTGTTAAAAAAAAAATTACATCCATTATTTTGATAATAATATAGAGGTTAGCCCACAGAAATCAGTCATACTTGTTTATACACCAGATTAATTACCAACTTCTCTTGGTTTAGGCTCTTAGCTGGGGTCCATCCCTGTTGCTGCAGACCAAAGGTTCTGTGTTCGCTGTTGTCATTGTGGTTTTATGGAAAATACAAACTGATTCCCAGAGTGGTAACATGATTTCATTTGTAACTGTTTATGAAAACTGCATCTGTAATAAGATTATAAAAATGTGCACTGCTGTAATGTTATTTCACACTCATGTACAATCCACAGAAAAGTTTTAAAATCAAAACCAAGTCAATTGTGTGTATTTCATTACTGAAATGATTAAAAACTTTCATTACTTACATTACTAAAACACAAAACTGATTTTTCCTTTAAAAACCAAACCGGCAAACAACAACCAATTCAATGTTTTTTCACCAAGAATCGGCAGCAGCCGGTATCATTCCTTGCTGAAAGACATTACATACTTATGAGCTGTTTGCCGTTATATGTAATTCAGTGAGGAGGAAATGCAGAAGCAAATCTGAGAGAAGGACTAGGTAACCGAGCAATTTGCACAGAAATGCTTAATGTTAAATGTCACCCTTGAGACTCCTCTCATCTGTGAGTCCTTAGTGAGAGGAAGAACTCTGAAAAGAAGAGGATTTAATACATTTAATATTTCCTGTGCTTAGTTTTATGTAACTCCCTGTTCTCATGTGCAGAACAACTACAAGGCTCTTAGAAAATGGGAAATCCACAAAACTGTAAAAAAACAGGCATTTCTGATTAAGACTCCCTGTTGTCACCAAGGAAGAAAACCAGCTGGTCTAACACAATGGAGTAAATGAGGCACAGGGTAGCTACAGGGACGCGTACAAAAACAAAACAAAACAAAAAAAGAGGCAGTGGAGGAAGAAGGGATTCTGTATACTTCAGACTGTACCTTTTCTTCCTCTCAAATTGCAGTTCTGAATTCTGTGGAGTGTCTGTATAATGCAAACACCCACGTGTGCAACACCATCAAACTGGAGGACAGTTGGGCTCCTACAGCAGTTGTAGCTCAAGGTCAGCTGTGGAAGAGCTACATGGCCTCTAAATCACAGAGCCGAATATCGGCAAAGTGGGAAGGTCATTTTAGCTTATTTTGTGCATAGTAGCTTGGCTGTCCTTCTTTTTACCATTTCCTTGTTCTTACATATATTCTGCAATGACAGATGATTTATTTTCCTGGGAATTCCTTTTGTCATCTGTTGTTATGCAGATTTCCTTACTTTCAAATGAAACCTTGCTGTTCAAGGCACCACTTTTCAGATGACACCAATGCTTACTGCGGTAAGCTATATAACAAGAAGTTCAAAATACCATAATATTATAAGGGCTGCCCCAACAAATCTGACTACTCTGAAAATTCCTTGACCCTCAGTATATAGACCAAGAGTGTCAGATAATGTTTTTGTAATCCCTGTTGAAAATAAATATATAAATAAATAAAAAATCCATTTGCTCTGCTTGAGGGTGAAATTAGGCATTTTTATTTCAGAGGATTTAAACAGTTTTATGAAACTGTCTACTGAGAACAAAAGAAAATAATTGTACTTTTTTAATCCATCTTCTGTAATAACAGCTAATATATAATCAGGACATGACAATAGTGAAGCAACAAACTACAAATGAAAATGAGTACAATCCAAAGATAATTAAATTCATACTTTTGTAGTAAAGAGTTGAACTTTTAAGCCTGTTGTGGTGCAAAGCATGGAATTACCCATATCTACGTTATATTATGCTAAAGAAAAGAGTTGGTATACCAGATTCCTTATTCATTAACAAAAATGTTCATATATTGAGTTAAAATTAGAATTCTGCTAAATCCGGAGCTGCCTCCACAAATGATCGCTTGGCATAAATGGAAGCGTATGTACTGCTCTGTTGTCTCTAGTCCTATCCCAAGAGTACAGTTAATGTTACTGATGATCTGTTGTGTATGTACAGATGCTGGTAATACCAACATTACTAGAATTCACTGTTTCTTATGCCATCATTGATGACAGTGTTGAAGTGCAAAGTGAGTTCAATTTTCACCAATTGTACTTTTATTTTTTCCCTATAATTCTAAGCAGGCTTCTAGAAGGAAACTTTCCCCATGGCATTCCAAGATCTCTTAAATTAACCGAAGGAACCTTGGAGAAATATACCTTTTGTGCCCAGGTAGGTCTAATTCTTCCATTACCCTGAACGGTCACAGGAGGTCACTAGTATAATACCAGCCTCACAGCAGACTATAGGAAGTATTTGATGCTGATGGGCATTGCATGCATCCCAAGCATTTCAAAATCTCACTGAGGATCTGGTTCCCATGACATGAATTCTGGGTCTAAGAAGTAATAAGACCCATCTTTTATAATAATAATTCCACTACAGCATATGGTTTACCAGGAATTCAGTATACTTATCGCCTTAAATCCAGGTTTTCAGAAGAAAAGTAAATCTCATGTTAAAAAATAAAATATTAAAACAGGAGCACTTGGATCTTTCAGCTTGGAAAGGAATTTGTGAAATATAGCTTCTATTCTTCCAAATTTCAAAGGAAAAAAATGGCATGGAAGAAAAATTGGACAGAGTACAAGCTAACATATTTCTGCACAGATATTGCAGCATCAAACACCTACTCAGTGATTTATGTAATAAAGAAGCTTGCTCAAATAGTTCTTGTCAGGCAGCAGCAACACTAGAGCTGCCAAAAGCTGTTGTAATTAATACCATGCTTGTGCCCAAATTGCTGTCTTTAAACTCTGTGTAACCCCAGTATAGTCAGTAGGATGTACTGCACATAGGTCTGCAATGA
This sequence comes from Oxyura jamaicensis, assembly GCF_011077185.1. Classification (NCBI taxonomy): domain Eukaryota; kingdom Metazoa; phylum Chordata; class Aves; order Anseriformes; family Anatidae; genus Oxyura; species Oxyura jamaicensis. The sequence continues at coordinate 4,543,866 of NC_048899.1, read as the reverse complement.
AACCGGAAATATTTACTGTTGTATAGACTTATTCATACTGAGAAAAATAATCCACTGGTGTATCCAAACCAGCTAGAAGATAACTTGCATCATGCTCTGCCTGACATGTACCGCAGCAACTCATAATTATAGTCTTTTTTATTAAAAAAAAAAATTAAAAATATTTATTTATTTATTTTTTGCTTATGTTGCCCTGAATCTCAAACCATCAAGCACAGGAAATCAGAAACCAGAAACTCCTCCCCCTGCCTTTTACCACTGTCTCTGGTCTCATTGCTAGAGGAGGAACAGTGAATTAAGGGGTGGGATAGTCAAATCATGTCTGTTATTTATAATAGTGCTGGGTGCTAGGGGGGGGGCAGGAGCTGGGGAAAAAGAAGTGAAAATAGCTGCTCTAGAAACTTCTGACTGCTGGATGAAGTCAATGTGTTCTCTCTGTCCAGATTTATGTAAAACACTGCTCAGAGATTTTGACCTGTCAGGGTTTAGAGGGGCCCAATTAAGCAGAAATGTTTTCAGAGTTTTCTTGCATTCTTTTTCTCTGACATGTATTTCTCCTCTGATGATAGCAAGGGTAGTGCAACCAGGTTTGCCAGCTGTGTGAGTGCCCGCCTGCTGGAGAGGAAGGAGTTACAAGGAGAGGAGATCAAAGCAGCTGGGATCTATCAAGCTATCAGGGCACACTGCCAGAGAAAAGAAGGGACTGGGGCTAAGAGGATGGCTTTGATCCCAGGAAGAGAGGGCTGTGGGTCAGGAAGCATGAAGTAAGGCTAGCTTTGTTTACTTTGGCCCTGTTTTTGAGAGGTACTTTTTATTTTTATTATTTGAATTGATTTTTTATAAGTATGCCATCTGTTTTTGCTGTGGTCTTGATTTAAGTTTACCTGTACTATAGTAAACATGAAGGTGGCTGGAGAAGCTGCACTGCAAAACTGTGTCTGCACAGAGTAGGGTAGTTGTACGTTTGCTACAGCTTTGTAGGAGGCTGGGTGGGGGTTTTCTTTGCTGAAATGAAGGTAGAATTGTCCTGAAACTAGCATAGAAATTTGTTCCAAGGGAGATGCTGAGAGGAATTTTGCTCCATGAAGATAAATATAAGGTAGAATTTACAGTGCTGTTAGAACGAAGAGTCACTTTCTTGCAACAGAGGATTCACACTTCCATCGTTTGTAAAAACAAAATCATAGAATGTCTTAAGTTGGAAGGGTCCCCCAAGGCTCATTGAGTCCAACTCCTGGCTCCGCATAGGAAAACCTAAAAATCAAACTACAGTCTCAGAGCATTGTCTAAATGCTTCTTGAACTCCCTCAGGCCTGTTTCTGAGGAGCCTGTCCCAGTGCCTGACCACCTCTGGGTGCAGAACCTTTCCCTAACCCCCAGCCTGACCCTCCCCTGTCCCAGCTCCATGCCGTCCCCTCGGGTCCTGTCGCTGTCCCCAGAGAGCGGAGCTCAGTGCCTGCCTCTCCGCTCCCCTGTGAGGGAGCTGCAGGCCGCCATGAGGCCTCCCCTCGGCCTGCTCTGCGCTGAAAAAAAACAGGGACCTCTGCCACTCCTGATACATCGTGCCCTACAGACCCTCCACCATCTTTGTAGCCTTCCTTTGGAGGCTCCCTAATAGCTTTAAGTCCTTCTTATGCTGTGGAACCCAAAACTGCACACAGTGCTCGAGGTGAGACTGCACCAGCGCAGAGCACTATGGTAATGTTATTCCTGTTGATGTGATATTATTGCAATTAATTTACTTCTGTGTCGTGACCGCTTGGTAGATGCAATGTTGCCTGCTTTCTGTGCATTTTAGATTCTTTTCCCCAGCTTCCCTTGTACGAACAGCATGCCTCAGCCATTAGGATGATGTTTCTGGCATAATGAGCTTCATAGCTCTCTAAGAGTCTTCCATTAAAATCTTCATCCTTTGGAATTAGGAAGTTGTCTGTATGCACAACCACATGTTTGTGTGGAATCAGGTTACACAATGTCCAAGTATATAGAAAGAAGAAACTGTAGCTGTTAAATCATATGTACAATTCCTACTGCTGACCATAGAGCAATCCTGTAATTCTTAGTGCGGTCTCTAACGCTTTTTGTGTCTATATTGACATTCAAATGGATGTAGTTTGAGCCAGTGCACAAAAATGCTACATAAAAGTCAGAGGAACTGTGAGTGTGTATGTATGAGTAAGTTGGTGTTACAGCATGTACCACAATCCCCCATGGAATATTTTGGCAGGGGGGCAACTATTCATCTGTTGAGCATAAGGACAGGACACTTACTAGCATGAATCAGAGTTGAGAGAAAGAAGTCAAGAGTAAAATGGTGAACTTTGCACTTAAGGCTCCAAGCTCTGGGAATTAACAGGTCTTCTGTTTCTTCACAAGAACAGATCGAGATCAATCATGGATGACTTTTCCCTTAAGTTATTAATTTTCTAATGTTTTTGGAATTCTCTTTTATATGTATAAATATATAAGAGAAAATCAGCTTTATTGTGTGGCAGTTTTTTTGTTTATTTTCTTCATATAAAGTTTTAAGCCAGAAACAAGTTTGTTGTACTGCTTGTTAACAGTATGGGGTGGAGTGGAATTTGCTTCATTAATAAGTTAGAGGAGGCTAATGCTTTGTGTAGACAAGAGACACGTTTATCGCAATTATTTAAGAATACAGGAAAGTTGCAGCTGGTGTTAAAGTTGACTTCAATTCTGTAATAACTGTCATATGCAAGAATACATCATGTTCAAAATCTGTAGTTGGTACTAACTTGTTCTGGCAGGAACTGAGGTGTTTCTTTTTTTTTTTTTTTTCCACAGTGAATCACCTTATTAACAGTAAAAGATCAGAGATCAAAATACAATGGAAGGACTAAATTAATCTGGAATGCATTTTGTTACAAATCTGAGTGATTCCTAAAGTGAAGTCAGATGATAGTGTACTCTGAGATTTAAGGAACTAGAAAAGATTTTGCTCAGAAAATCACAGCTGGAGAGTTGTAGAACCTTGTACATATTGAAAAATATGGTTTTAAACAAATGTTTCTACTTATTTGCTGCCTTAGTTAAGGAATAGAGTTGTTTTATTTATTTTTTCTTACAAATCATCAGTAACATTTGCATGCCTGCTTCTGAAAAGCACATCAGGAGTTTGAGTTTTCTGCAATATATAGACTCCAAGACTTGCAATAGGCATTGACTTCTATACACTTTATGGGTCTTAGTGCATGGTCTTTTAAACTTTGAAATTAGAAATGTAACTCTAATTTAAGATGATGCTGAGGTAATGTGAAACACAGAGATTTCCTCAAAGGGGGGAAGTTACACTTAATTTATTTGTACAAGTGTAGGGCACAAAAAATACTGCCTTAATTTGGAAAAAGAAAAAAAAAAAAAAGGATGAAAAGTTAGCAAATCCTTGCTAGATTCCTGAGGGAACAGGGTGATAAATGATGTAGTCTACATAACACTTCACTGGTTCTTGTTTTGTGGTTTTTTTTTTTTTTTTTTTTTTTTTTTAACTGGAGGAAAAAAGTATTCCTTCTGTCATTTTGTCAACTGTAAGTGTAATGTAGCATTTTTTTCGTTCTCGCTGTAGTGACATTGAGCTCTGCTGTTGAGAATTATAGAACAAATATTTTCTCTTTCTGAAGACAATAGGAAAATGAATTCTTAATGTGTTCTTAATGCCTCCAAAGTACACATAGTGGAGTTCAAACTGGATGTAATTTCAAGTATTTTGTTCTTCCAAGATAAGGAAAGAATGGTATTGCATAATGCTAATATTGAAGTAATCTGGGATTGTTTTTAGTTTTTTACGATGCCAGTTTAAGGATTGATTCTGCCATTACTTTGGGCAAGTTGCAGCACTGGGAGATTAATATTACAGGCTAAAGTACTTTCTGCTGCAAAGAGATAATACCAGGATGGTGGTTTGAGTCATGAGGAGTTTTAAATGAGTTGCAGTCTTGAGGTATTGACTTTCCTTACCTCTCTCCCATAAGATTGCAACTGCATTGGGCTGCTTGTGTAACTTGAGTTGCAAAATCTAATCAGTCTTTCTCGTCCCCATGATAGTGCTAGAAATGACTGATATCCTGTAATAGGAGGAAGGAAAATACAGATAAGTAGCTGATAAGTAGCTTTATCAGACACCAGTTGGCACTAAAAATTTCTTGATGCTGTGCACTGTTGACATGAAAAATCCTTTTTTTTTTTTTTTTTTTTTTTAAGGTCAAAATATAGCGTTTTATCCATCTTTTCATTTTTTTTATTTTTTTTATTTTTTCCAATGGTGTGTGAAATGAACTTTGTGCTTCATCTGCTTTTGGGACTAAGAGGGTAAAGATTATCTTTGCTTGGGGGGGGGAGGAACACAAAACAGTAGCTTTGTTTCAGTGTCTAATACTCATCAATCTGGAGCTATACATCATAGATCTGGTTAGAAGTTCAGCAATTCATTCATTTTCTTGGACAGCATTTAAAATCCTATGTCCTCATCACAGACATTTATAGTAAAACTATGAAGTCTTGACATATTATGAAAGAACTAAACCCAGTAAATATGAGTTAACCTAAAAATACATCAAAGAAAGCCTCATCTGGTATCAAAGCAAAATGTCTGTTTCTAAACAGTCTCTAGTTTATTTAGAAGCCATAACTCAGTGATTTTTTCAAAAGGCCTATGGACTTTCAAGTTAACAAGTCAGCGTGATTTTTCTTATAGTTTTCATTCTTAGAAACACATGGAACAGATTGTAGCATCTGTTAATCCCAAAGCAGCATTCTTCTTGCAAAACTTTTTTTTTTTTAAAAAAAAAAGTCTGTTTCACAGGAGTGCTATGGGACTTGCCCACTCTTTTGTAATACATTTAAAGTCCTCTGGTGATAGGTATTTCTCCTGTTTCAATGCAGCCAAATCCCACCACCTAATTCTGTTTTAAAATCCAGTGTTGTCATTGTGATATTTTTAGCACAATTTAGGAAAACAGGCTAAATGGAGAGTCCAAGAGTAGGAAATTGTTTCCCAGGTTCTGATGAAGACATATTTGTTTTTCAGTGTCTTTCTCCAAAGTGGGGCTTGTTCCAACAGTGAAAGTTTTTAGCTCTTGATATCCTGTAGGACCAATCAGTTTATGATCGGAAGTCTCTAACTCTAAGGAATTAGAGTAGACATGTGTCCATATGTTGGGTGGATACAACTTGTAAATTGCTTACTGGTGTACTTTTAGAATCTGCTTACAGTTTGCTAGTACTTGACTTTTTAAAAATACATTTAAAGGAAAAAAAACCTTGCAGGTTTGTTGGCATGTATACACTTCAGGGAAGTTTGGCCATTTTGTGATATTTCTGTTGGCTCTGTTTTAGTAGCTAAATGTATTTATTAGGGAGATCACTTTTCATTCTGAATTACTTTTGGTATTATAGGTTCATGTGCTCATCCAGCATAACGAACTTTTAAAGAGTGATTAGGTAGTCCATAACGGACAACTCTCAGAATCACAGAAAAGGAAATGAAATACACCTGGCAGACCACCTAATTTTCCTGAGTCAAGGCTTACCTAGGTCGTTCTGGACAGGATTTTTGTTGTTTCTGTGCTCCTAGCCTTTTCATAAAATCTTTTGGTGTTGAAGACTGTCATCTTTTCAGGCAACCTGTTCTATGGCTTTTCTATCTTCATGCTTAGGAAATACTGTCTAGTCTGAATTTTCACCACTGGCTATTACTAAGTTCCTTTTGTCATCGTACAATTCCCCTTTTTTTCCTAGGATTGAACTCCTACGTGCAGTATGTTAAATGTTTAACACGTTTGCCTGTTTTCAGTGTTCTATATTTGCTACTTGTTCTCAGTAGTAGTTCTTAATGGCTTTGAGGTATCAAGAGTTAATTTTCTAAATGCGTGATGTTGCTGTTTTGAAACACCAAGTTAACGGGTACTTAATTACAACAGGTAATTCTCTGCTTAGCACCAGGATTAGCTTCTAGTCACCTGTTTGCTATTTATATATATATTATATATTTATTATGTGAAAATTGATGGGAGGGAGGGAAGAAACATAGGATCAGCCTCATGGTCTTCCCATGACTGACTCCTGGAAGGTTGTATGAAAGCTCACAAGCCAGTTCTTTGGGCTTACTGAAATCTGTCTCTTAGAGAGACTTGATTTTTATTTTGGTGGTTCTCTCTTTCCTTTTCTTTTTTGGTAGATTGGTTGCTACATAATTTCAGGTCTAATTCTGTTTACTATCTGTTTGGACAAGTGTATATGATTTTTGTAGCACAGAAAAACGTTATTTTTAATCCCCAGTCCTCTAAACAACTCTGAACTTGAAATTAAATATCAGGAGATGAATAGGCTATAAGCTAGAACTATAGCAGATTGCTTGATGAAGCCCACATCATTTAGAGACCAGTCAGGCATGCAAACAGCAAGCATTGTTCTTAAATATAACCTGGAAATGATTCTATATGTTGCAAGATGTTACTGCCAGGCTTCCTTTGGTTCATATGGAATCCTAAATCCCTGTCTTCTCTTTAAAAAGTCTTTAAAGACTAAAGTCTTTAAAACCTCTACTGACCTTGGCTTTCCACCAGGTAGCATTGTCATCTTCCCTCCAAGACTTGAAGCAGGAGGCATCAATTTGTAGAGAGAAAACAGGCTCAAACTTCTGGGTGTTTTTTGTTTGTTTTATTTTTGTACTAGTTTGGGAAGCAGAAAAATGTTTGAACCCTGCTTAGATTTGCTTTTGGCCTCAGAGTCAGAACATCAACAAAATTCTAACTAAACAATTTTGCCAAATGCAGGAAAACCCTGAGGTACATAATGAGAAGTTACTGTTCATGGTCATGTTTGAATTTGTAACAAAGCTTAAGAAATGTTCCACCGAAATACTGTATTTTGTGTTTTAAGTATCCCTTCCGTTCAGGACTTAAATTTGTAGTGATATTTATAGGAAAAGGAGAGCTATAGCATTCTTTAGAAACACACTTTGTCTGTTGGCATGTCAGTTCTGAAAAGCAATTGATTCAAAACATCACAGAGAGACCAAAAAAAAAAAAAGCCAAATCTTGTTCTTTGCACGAACGGATTTGACACATTATTTTTGAGAAATGAATGTCCTACTAGAATGCTAAGGGTAATCTGTTGAATTGAGAGTCTGTTCTGAATTAGAGCTAAGAAGACAATCCCAAGAGATGATGTTTTGTTGTGTGGTGTTTTTTTTTTTTTTTTTTTTT